>NC_056731.1:1832670519-1832708019 GCF_019279795.1 Protopterus annectens
CTTAGAAATGGCTGCAGCTGTAATTGATGTTAAATGTACCTTGTTACGCTCTTCACCCTATGGGCTACCTGGAGCTTGCGATACCAACATACCACTGTTCTACAAATGGGTAGATAGGCGTGGGTTACCCTCTGAGTCCTAGCAAGTGTTTGTATGTGTATGAGTGTGCATATTAGTAGGAGACAGCATTCTGAGGCCACATTCTCCAAGTACAATAAACCTTGCCATACATTATAAGAGATAGTGATGTAGCTGACATTAAGAGAGCCATGACAAACCCTCACCCTACTATCACTGTGGCATGTGCAATAAATGCATATCCCTATAATAGCACTGATTAGATAGACAAAGGGTTGTATTGCAGTCCTGGTCAATGTGTGATTGTGGGTATGTCAGAGCATTATCATGGGTTTCAGTGAGTACAATATCCAATGTGGGGTATCGGTGCTGGGTATACTGTCTTTACACCATGGTACCCCCAGTACATGTCCCAAGGTTTACTGTATGATGACTGCTGTTACCATCAACCATACAGGTAACTGATTACACTATCCAGCCCAATGATGCATGTGTTGTGTGCAAAAACTCTGTAACAGAATGGACTCACTGACAAAGTACTTAGCACTGCTAAACCCCGGTCTGTCAAATGTGTCTATGACAGTATGTGTTTGCCAGTGTCTATATGACAGTATGTCATACTATGTATTGTTCATTAACACCCAGTACATCTCCCATTACCATACTGTACAAGCCCTGGTGATGTTCTTCACTTAACAGGAAACTCGGGACACACCTCAACCTAAAAGCTCTGTGGTGTGTGCAATTAAAGCCAAACACATTAGTAGCAATAAGTACCTAGGTAGGGGTTCTACTGTCAGTGTTGCCAAGTAAGTGCATGTGTATGTGAAGGGATCTACTTAATTTTGCAGAAAATATATGTCCCAGGAGATCATTTGTCCAAGAACTAACTGGCTAAAGGTAACATTTCAAAGCAATCATCTTGTGGAAATACATTCAAGCAAAACTAGTAGTGGATGTGTAAATGCCCTCTTCCTCACTGTACAGTGATACTGGAGTTGGTATATATACATGGGTGTGGTTGTTGTGGCCACAGCCACCCACATTGGGGTTATTGTTTTGGGTATCTCCCCACTTAGTGTGCTGTTATACTGTACAGTTTATGTTAACAGGTTAGGTAGTTGTTAATCACACTATGTCTGGTTCTACACAACCCCACACCCTCCAAAGTGGAAGGCTGCTCCACCCACACCAGCACACCTATGTTTACCAACTCCAGGATTGCACTACATTGGGGAAGAGGACATATACCCTGCCAGTACCCTCATCAATGACATTAAACTGGCGAACTGATTATTTCATGATGTGATGTTTTGGCAATTTGGTCTGCGTGGAATTACATAGGCCAAAATGAGTTCACTGCAAAATGAAGTACATCCATGTGAACAGTATTTTCTGTGTATTGCATCAACACCAAAGCCTGTGTGTGTGTGTGTGTGTGTGTGTGTGTGTGTGTGTGTGTGTGTGTGTGTGTGTGTGTGTGCCACCCAGTACACTTACAATTGTCCACTGTAGAAGAGCTGCTGACATCAGCCACCATGCACTCACCTGTATACACCCCTCAGACCTATCAGCCATGTGGCACATGCAGTAACTGTTATACAGACCTGTTACCTGTCCTCAGCTGTACCCAGGATATGATACAGTCAATGTGTCACTATAGTGCTACATCCCTTGTAGGACAGGACAGCAGACTAACATCCTGCTGACACATAGACACCTAGAACACAAACAGAATACATTATGGAGACCACAGTCAGTCAGTGTTAATAACAGCTATAATGCATCATGGCTGGAAAGCTGCACACCCTGATGTGTAAGCATTAATCATTTCAGCTGAAAACACGTTAAACAGCATTACATTGCTAAACCTTAGGACATTCACCCTGTGCATCAGAACCATATCAACATATCCCTGCATTGATGGTATGGATGACAGGGATGTGGCAGAGGTATTATCATATGCACAGAGTGTGTTGCAGGTTTGACAGAGGCCTAGGCTGAGCCATTTGGTTGACATCATGTGTGTGGGTTAGGGGGTTCTATATTAAATGGGCTGTGCAGATGTGGTGTGTGTAGGTATGGAGGTGCCCTGGCTGTGTTGGTGAAGTGTGTGTATGTTTGCACATGTCTGCCATATGGCTGCCCTATACAGGGATTTGTTGGACAGCTGCAGACCATACATGGCAGGGTGTATAGTTCACTGTCTCCAGCCACGCACACAGGAACTGTGCCTGCCAGGGGTTTCACAGGCACTACCAGTTAGAAGCCTCAATATGGTACTCTCCCCTGATGATGACAATTGTCCACTGGATCCATGTCTCTGTTGGGACAAACCAAGACCATGTGCATGTGGCCTGCTGCATTGTGGTGTGGACAACACCCCCCCTGCAGTACTGGTGGTGGTACTGCTACTATGGGAGTGGCTGTGAGTTGTTGCATGTCCACATAGACCTCCACCTGTTGGTGCTGCTGACCTATGTCCATGCCGCTACCACCCTACTCCCACCACATGCTCTACCACAGACACCACACGGTTCAGGATTCCCACCATCTTACCCAACCATCTATCCAGGACCTCTGCAAAATAACGGTGGGCACCTGCAAGATCACGGATGTTGTCAAGTACAGCAGAATGAGTAGCCCTCTGGAGCCTCAGACTCTCTCTGATGTAATGTTCCATACATGTCTCTGCCTCCATGATGACCCAAAACTTGCATTTGGTGACACTTGCTGTGGCATTTCTGCCAGGGGCATGATGGCCTGCAGCCCTCCTATGAGAACCCCTGTACATCTGCCTGTGTGGTACCTCTCCAGGCATCCAGCTATGGCTGCTGTGTATAGACACACTTGTCATAGTTCCCTTTACTGTCCTGTCCCATGCCACCTCCCACCAACTGTCCCTCATATATGACCACTGGTGATGGGGTATGTATGGGCATTGTGACTGTGTGTGGGGATGGGGTGGATAAAAGTGGGATGTCAACTGATGGCACAGCTTCAGCCCCTGACAACCCTGCCTGTGCCTCACCATGCTTATCATCATTGTCAGAGTCTGTATAGACACTAACATCAGTTTGCCTGCAGGAGAGACCATATCCACCTCACCACCTCTGAGGGGCAAACAAAAAATGTATTTTAAGACCTGTACATTATGGTTTACCTCTACACACTCTCTCTCTCTCTCTCTCTCTCTCTCTCTCTCACACACACACACACACACACACACACACACACACACACACACACACAAAATTACAGGTGAGGTGGCACAAAGATATTACACAGACCTCTCATTACCCAACAGTCAAAATGCATGACATATGGCACTCAACAGCATGCACCGCAGCCATACTCAATCCCTGTTACCAACATTATACATCTGTGATGCATGAGTTGTGTTAGTAGGTAATGCCCCTTCACCTGGAACACACTGCACCTATGTACACAGTATTGCTATGCACCTGTACAGCACACTGGCATGCACTGTGCACAATACCTCTCAAGTGTGCACACCATTGCTGAATGTATATATATATATATATATATATATATATATATATGTGTGTGGCAGTTATGTTTGCTCTGTTGCTCACAGCCCCTATGTGTTTGTCTGACACATACCTGAGATGATATGAGGACTGATGTCAATAGTTAATGCCTGACCTCTGATTTGCAGATCTCATCATCAGCAGTGCATGTATGAGCAATAAAATCTGATTACACTGACAATTTTCAAAGCTTAATGTCAATATGAGGAGTGTACACGCCCTTGTTGACATGCCAGCCTCGTCCATGATATGCAATGGGGCCACAATACTGCATATGTTAACATTACACACACCTGATATGTGACATATGACTGTGCAAGCCAGTACAGTATCAAACAAATGTGTTAGTCGTGCAGATGCTAAATGAGATGCATACAATATGTGGGTTGCATAAGTGTGCACACCCTTAACACAATGTTTTTTGCAGAACCTGTTAAGTTAACTACAGCAGTCACTATTCCTGGAAAGGTATACTAGCATGGCCCATCTTCACTTACCATTATTTGGTCACTCTGCCCTACAAATGTCCCCCAACCCTTCCAGATTGCAAGGTCAGCTCATGTGCACAGCCCTTGGAGATCACACAGTGCCTTCACTATTGCTGTGGACTCAGGGTTATGTCTGGCACAATTCATGTCCTTGACTGTGTTCAGATACAGCCATTCTTAGCAAGCTTTGGATGTAAGCTTCAGTTCAATGTTGTGTTTCAGAATGACACCCCTCCCCATCCTCAGCCTTATTGCAGATGCTTGACAACTATAGGCCACACATGAGTGTTATTTTGCAGTGTTCCAAATTCTGAATGCCATGTCTACTGGCCTAGTTCCTGTTAATGAACAGCAAACCTAAAGCTGTACACTGGCACCAGCAAGGTAAAAATGGGGATGTGGCCCTGAGCTGGAGTGAGATGTTGCTTGTGCACCACATGTATCTTTATGAATACTGTCTGTAGGTTTCAGCCTTGGTTTCATGACACCATTACACATTGCAATACATGCCTTTGGGAGACTTGATGTTATGCATATGCTACATGTAGAGAGCCCTGAATGATGTTTCCTGTGGAACAACTCTTCCATCTGATTACTCTAACCCATAGGCCACACTTATGCAGATTCCAGGTGATTGTTGACACATGTACTACACAGGCAGTACTTGCTAGACATTCCTGCAAGTCCCTCAGTGTTGCTGCATGTTTCTGGGCAGCTTCTGTGACCAGTTTGCAACATGTGTTGTCATCTGTTTTGGATGGGCATCTGTTTATTTTCTACAGTAATGTTGTCCCATACTTCATACACACATACATGACTGTCTGCACTGTTTTCCATTATATATGCAATGGTGAGGTAAGGCTACTTTTCCCACTCCTGAATGCCACCTTTTGGATATGGGATCCATTTCATGATTGGTATGATGTGTGCAAGCCACAGCTGCCTCTGTTGCAGGTGAGTGGGCAATTGTCATGGACAAACTTCTTGAACAGCAGACCATTACTTGGTGTGACATTGAGACCCTGTACTTGATGGAAAGTGTGTACTCAAGAAAAGTGAATGCTGTCAGTACCTCACAAGCTGCTTCCACAATATGTTATTTGGAGTGTGTGCACACATATCCTTCCAGTGTTTGTTAAGGTATGTCTTCTCCATATTTGTTGTCCTAACATAGGATTCCATATTACACATTCATTGCTCATGTTAGGATCATATTACAGGTTGTAAAAGGTGTGGAATGTGGTATTATGATTTGCCGTTGTTTAGATCAGGAACAGTTGTCATTGTGATAGTGGTGTATACACTCTTGTAGCCACTGTATAAGGGTAATGTTTCAAACATGTCCTTACTGTAGGCCATTTGTCCCACCATTATGTTCATGTCTGTCCACACATCTTGCACTGACAGGTTGTTAGGCATACTGCAGGACTCTTACATACCCTTGAGATATGCCACCAGGGTGACCACAGCAATGCAGTGCAGTTAACAGCAACAATAAGTGAACATGTACAGCATGCATTATGGATCAGTGTTTTAAATGTGTGCATGGCAAATAGCATGGCAATAATATGGCTGGTGTATTGGCAAAATTGAACAAAACAATTCCATACTCACCAGCTGCAGGTTGCTGCCCCAGTTGTATACAAGAAGGACCTAAATAGTTGTGTGAGAGACGTAATGTCAGTAGCCACACCTGTGGCATTGGTACAGGGTGGAAGCAGCATTTCAGCACATCAACAGTACAAACCCACAATACTAGAGATTAGGCACATCTGTTCATTACTACACAGCAGCAACAGACTATCTTATCTGACATATGCATGTAGATACTTTACAGATGAAAATGGATAAGCAACATTGGTCTACTAATGTGCCCTCGGGCCTTATCTGCACACTCCTCATTCATTGTGTGGGTGGCACCACCTCCACAATGCTGTCTTCAGCTTACTGGCTTGGCTGGTGGGTGGCTGCCCCAAGGCTGGTAAGGATCTCCTCAGCATGTGTCAGTGGGGGCTGGATGGCATGACCCCTATCTGTGGCTAGCTGGTCCCTCCTAATTGCAGTGGCACGCTGATGGGCATGGCAAATCAGATCTGTGCAGCAATGCCGCACTGCTCATAATTACGGTTGTGCAGGCTGACGCTGTTTACCCTGTGGAAGAGCTCATTCCACAGGGCGGTCCGCTCCTGCAGATCCTGGGCCCTGTGCCCGAAGAGGATGGCATGATGGACTATGAGGAACTGCATTATTGCATCATTTTCCAGGGGTGTGTATGCAGGCAGACGTTCCTGGGACTTTGTACCTGGAAGACATAAACAGGAAAAAAGGTCTGAGGACCTCATACAGTTGTCCACATGCACATCAACAGTGGGTATTACTTGCAAATAATCAAGACTATACCATAACACTATAAGCTATCATGGCTTGTACATCCTGCATAACACTCCTGGCCCTGACCTGTCCAGTTCCCCCAATGTTGGACACTTAATGGCATAATCCACTACGCGCCATTCATTTCTGTGTAGAGGGATGACAGTGGTCATCTTCCATGTGGATGGTGTGTGGATGGTGACACATGTGTTTGACTGTAGTGTGTGATCGGACCATGAGCACATGCCTGTGTTCATGTATGAGGCAAACTGTGATGTTCATATGCCCCATGGAGACTTGCTGTTGTTGCCATCAGTCAGCATTATGTCCAAGCATTCTATTGATGCAGGCAGGAGTGTGGGTGATGTGCATATCCCCCGTACTACTGTTGTGGACAGGGTTCCACTGTTCCCGCCTAACCTGACTGATGCAGGTTGCCTGGATCCATGGCATGTGTGTATGAAGTGTGCTTTACCCCCAGTACAGGTTTACTTGTATTACTGGCTCTGAGACTGCGTACATATGTGTAGACATGGTTGCAATTGGCCTTGGTGGTTTGGATATGTCTGATTTCTAGTCATAGTCAGCCTTACAGGAGGTCACCTGTGAACCTACCTGCTTGCTCAGATAGAGTTGCACTTGCTTCCAAGTTGTGGTCTCACCTATGTGCCCCTGTACAGCCACTATAACAACCTAACATGTGCTTTGTGTCATGGTGGTGTCCACCAAGGGGAATTACTTTATTGTTGGTGGAGAATGGATGTACAGGTAAGGTACTGCTGATTCCATATACAGTGGATATGAAGTGTACACACCCCTGTTACAATGCATGGTACTTGTGCAATTGGAACATGACCCCACAAAAGTACATGTCAACACATTCCCCATCTGTGATGTGTCCTATAGCCTGCTCATTTCAGTAGGGAACATAGCAACCTGTCCTGTGGAAACATATAGGTTCATAGGTTCATAGGTGTGTACTAGGCTAATGGCCCTGGAGCCTTTACAAGCCTAGTCCATAGGATTACCCTGGTATCGTGCCACCCAACCTTAGTTCCCAGTGCCTCTGTCAAGTAAAGCCAATGGAGTGATCCCTGTGGTGAATTTTTTATTTCCCATCCACTCATCAAGATTACTCTTGAAGAGGGCAGTGAGGTGCTCTGCTTGACATGTATGGGAAGTCTATTCCATAGCATGGGCAGTCTCTGGGTTATGAACCTGTCCCTGCAGCATATGGGAAGTAATACTTAGTACAGTAAGCCAATTGAATTTGTGTGCACACCCTTACACTGCTATGTTGTGTAAACACCTGCTGAGATGATTACAGCATCCATCTGTCTTGGTTTGTACTCTAACATCATATCACATCTTCACTTGACAATGGTTGCTCACCTTCCATGAAACAGCTTCGTTTCTTTTTAAATAGAATTGTACAGGTTATGGGTCGCATTTGAGGTGAGAAACATTTTGACATGACTTCCTGTGGTCTCATTGGCATACAGCACACAGATCTGGCATTCCAACAGGGGTGTGTGCACTTTGATATCCAGTGTATATGGGTGTTGATATAGCTGTTAGTTGTAGGCATGGACAATGGGTCATAATACAGTTGTACACTTCTCTGATTACTACGTGATAAACATGCCTACTGTAGTACCCATATCAGTGCCATGGCAATGCAACAGTCAGTAGCAGTACACATTTTATTTTGTTGTATGCAATGACAGTGATATTACACACGTGCAACATGCACATCCTATTTTCTGGACTGCTTGTGAGCCATGGTATTACTTCTGTGGCTTTCAGCTGAACATACAGATATATACACATGTGCAGGGGATACCTGGTATACATTTGTGTTCTATGTCATTATGGCACACTGTATTTACAGTCTTGCAGCTCAATCATAAATCTCAATCTGTTATACTAGGACTTTTGGTCATTGGTCCACCTCAGTGGGTGACAAAACAGGGAAGTCAATTTTGATAATGTATCAGTATGGCTGCCATAACACCAGTATATGCATAAGTGACTACAGATATCGGTCACAACTGTGAACTTTGTCCAGAAGAACACTGTACCGTTGAATGTTATTAATTCAATATATCACATGCAGTTTAACACACGCATCTACAACAGTGCTTTACTATGCTCATGCCCTATATCGGTATCCTAGATTTACAATACGAACATGTATGATACTCATATTCACAGGTAACATATGGATATGGGCAAAATCCATTAACTGGCCTAGCAGTGGCACAGACCCAACTGTTTGGCATACATGCTAGTGGTTGCCATATGTGAGCTGTCCTTTCCCAGGGTGTGTCAGGCTCCTCAGCTGTGACCCAACCTATCCACCTGTTAGAGCATCACATTTGGACAAAGCCTACCATTAGGGGAGAATATATAGGGACAGATCATAGATATGCCTATTACAAACCTATGAAATTTGTGCATGATACATTTCACATTACCATGACTGTTCTGAAGGTAGTGGTGTCTGAAACACGTGTCTGTCATGACTTCATTACTTCCACCTTCAGCTATTTGCCAGACTAATATAGATGTTTGGAGGAACAGAACAAACACAGTGATGGCTAAATCTTGACATTCTATGCAGATCTGCACAGTTGACAGGTATGGCCCACTGCAAACAGAGCCAGATGCTATGTCTATAGCATTTGTTCAGCAGGACATCATTACAGCAAGTATTGATGGCACATAAACATCTTTCATAATCATCTATCCCATTATTACAAACCATGTACTACATTCAATTACATGCTTACATGTTTCACATACCTGGTTTATCTTCAGGTTCCTTCTGTGTTCAGGATGTCTTCCTGTTTCTTATTTCAAGGTTTTGTTTATGTTTTTTTTTTGGTGTGTGTGTGTGTGTGTGTGTGTGTGTGTGTGTGTGTGTGTGTGTGTGTGTGTGTGTGTGTGTGTGTGTGTGTGTGTGTGTGTATGTGTCTCTCTTTCTCTCTCTCTCTCTCCACTACTGGGATCAAGCTTGCTTGAGTTGGTTAAAGCATGGCTTTTGTAGGTGATGCTCATATTCAGATGATGGCCTCTGCACGAGTTGCAGTTCCCCACTTGCTAATTGCATGCAGGCAGCTGTGTAGGTCTTCCAATAGCCAATGTCATAGCAACCCACTACTATAAATGGGTCTATATTACATAATCAAAGATACACGTCTTCAAATATGTAATCATCAACCCCTAAACACCGAAATGTGAAAACAGCAAATTTTATCCTAGGGAGTTTACCCTTTACCCCAACGTACAGCATTCTCAGAGTTGGTATATTTAGTTAGGTGGATGTGGAGGGCACTATGGCCCCACAAATCTTTTCTGTAGGAAAAATTTTGTGGTTTTGGCCATTCGCGGTTTTCGCATTTCAGTGTTTAGGGGTCAATGATTACCTATTCGAAGAAGTGTCTATTCGATTATGTAATATAGACCCCTATAAATAACTACATCATGTGGGCATTGTCCCTTTACCTTTTCTGTATGGAAGATATCCTTCCTGTGTGTGGGCAGAAGTGTTACAGACAGCAGGTAGCAATACCTCTTACAACAGGACTTGTGGACACAGGCCAACTACATGTTTGTATAAGGTTCCAGACCTAGGGACAGTGTGTGAGTATTGCTGTTATATGCATTGAATACTGTTAGTTTTATAGGGTCTGTGTGTACATGCTAGTTTTGCATGGAATGCAGTCTGTCTGCATAGCTCTCAACTGTGGGCCTATCCAACTGATGGCCAGAGGATTGGCTGTTATGTTTTGTCTGTTCCCCACACAGGTCTTGTTTCTGATGTATCAGTGGCATTCTCTCCATTGATTGCTATCAGTACATGCCAACATCCATTTGTGTTTCTGACTTCATATTCCTGAGTAAGGGTATGTTGCAACCAATCCTGTAACACCAGCAACTTTCACAGTGTATAACAGCAATATTTCAAATATAGCTTTATGTTTCAACCTCTGTTCTCTACCTATATACCAGGCTTTGTCCAGATGTCATGCAGTAAGAGATTGATAGGTATGGTCTATCATTATTTAGTGCTGACATTCCTGCTATCATTCCAGTGATGTTGTGGACTCCGACACAAGTTACGGGGTAGGGTCCATATATATGAGGGCTACAGCTGGACAAAACATGTGTGACCCTGTACAGTCTGGAGGTCAGGGCTGTTATATGCCCTTGTAAGACATTTTGTGGGGGAGGAGTATTAAATGTTTTAACCTAGGCTGTTACAACATGTGAGGGATATCAGTAATAAGAAACATTAAGGTATATGGCTGTACATTTTCATATGTTTCACCATGGGAACAGTGGTGGGCTAGAGCTTACTATCTTCCACACAGTTCTGTTTGTCAGTGTGATAGTGATGTTTTAAGTTAAGCATTGTTATATAATGGATACATTTACATTGTGACAACTGATACTTTTCCCCTTAGGGGGTTGAGTACAGAGTGTAACTGGAGGCTGTTGAACTACAGCTGTAATTAAGTGTTGATTGATTCTTATCTTCAAGGCAAGTGTGTTTTTACTGTTATACTACTTGAAGGCTTTAGCCTAGACAGAAAAGTATGTTATGTTTTGCAGAGTACTGTATCATATGTTTTCTTTGAGAGTTGCATTTATCAGTTATTATGTATTTCAAACACCTAAATGCTATAAGAAATGGCACTGACAACTGAAATAGTACACAAATAAACATTTATTTGTATGCAAGCTGTGTGTAGTGTCATGTCCTTTGCATTGTATGTGGGTATATATTTCGTACAATAATTCTCATTTGTAGGAAAGAATCAGACATTGGCCATTTGAAAAGGTAGCAACTGTACGAATAATGGCTGTTTGATATTCTGCGCACCCTCTGTATATTGTTTGTGTTTGTGTCTTTCGGCTTTTCCCGGTTAGGGGTCGCCACAGCGGAACTCCGGTCCGCTAATGATTGGCAGTAGAGTTTTATGTGCTGGCTTTCCGGGCCTAACGCACAACCTTCAATGAAGGAATGCCCATTCATGCATGTCGCCACACAGAAGATGCTCTAACTGAGAATCAAACGGGCAACATCTAACTGTGAGGCGACAATGCTACCGCAGCACCACCACTGCAGTGCACCCTCTATATATACTCTATATATCTGTAAGTCTTTATATATTTATATATATATATATATATATATATATATATATATATATATATATATATGCTAATTTTGTAGAGTTTTAATTGCATTTACTCTTTAGCTCTACACACTCAAGTATGTTAGCCTTTTCTGTGTTTATTTACTGTATTATTACATTGTTTAGCCTGTTTTAACCATTGTTTAGCCTGTTTTAACCAAAACAAAAAAACAAAAAAAAAAACAAATACTATCTTGTTGGCTTGTTTCCCGCCTTTCCTAGTTAGTATAATCCAGATCCCAGGCATTGCTTGTTTCAGGACTTTGTTCAGAGGTATCTAGACCTTGTTGTGGTACAGGGAAGTCCTACTGCTTACCAGTGGGAGTGGTGAGCATTGTACTGCCTATCTAACACTAGAAGGGTGGTTTTCAGCTCTGAAATTGTAATTGTATTAGCCATTTTGGGCTGATTTATATCCCTTTCAACTTTCTGGCTTAAAAACACATGTGTTTGCGAGTATTTCACATAGTGCAACAGCGCGGGGCTACAGTTAAACTATTCCAGGTGCCAAAAAGTCTGCTCTTCAAATTTTCCCTTAGAACTAGCTGGTTTCTCAGTAGTAGCACTATATTCTGAACCCTGTGACTAGCACTTGCTCTAGAACCTGCTGGAAAGCACTAGGAAGCCTTAAACTGATACAAGCACTCAACTCTCCTTGCTAATAAGGAGAAATTAAACGTAGGCACTAAACAGCCTATAATTGCAAAGTACCTTGCAAAGGTAAGGGAAAACAGCTCTTGTACTTTACAAATAAAGCACCTAAACAGGCATGTCCAAGGGTCAGCTTCTGGTGATTTCTCCTGGCCACCTGGTGAATCTGGGCATACTGGGGCAATGCAGCAACTGCCTCATGTACACAGACAACCCTCTCCTCCTACCACCCAACACTACAACCTGCGAGAGATGCACTTACATAGCCAAACTGGAAGCAAAGCTCTCTCCAGCCAAGATTGTGCTAGACAGTCAAGAGGAGAAGGTTAACACCTGCACTACACCTCAAGCAACACATAGCCCTTCAAAACCCACACCATCAACACCCACACATAGCAACACTAAACCCACATATGCAGAGGCCCTTAACATTAACTTGTCCAAGCAACAAGGACCTCCAAAGCTGAAACGCAAACAAACATCAGTCACAACCAAAGTGACACATAGCTCACAACACCAATGTGCCACCCAACAACAGCCCCTAAGGCAAGACAACGTACCCAACACTTTAGTCATAGGTGGCGCTATAGTCAGCCACACTGATGTCCCACTCACCAGGTTGAAAAAGGAGAAAATTACAGTCAGCTGCCTGTCGGGTGGCAGGATCCTCCACATAACACATGCACTCAAGTCACTCCACAACAAGTACAAATATGACTCTGTCATTGTCCATGTTGGAGTGAATGACTTGAGATGTACCTTCCTCGACTATATGAAAAGAGACATGGAAGAGCTCTCAGATCATGTGGCCCAGGCAGGTATGACCCTAGCCCTGAGTATCATCCTGCCTTCGCCCAGAATGATACCACAGTATAAGGACAAAATGATTTGACTTCAACAATTGGCTAAGCTTCTGGTGTCATTCAAAGAGGATCCAGTATCTATCTGCCTGGGATGTCATGATCAACAAACTATGATGCTTTGCCAGAAATGGTCTGCACCTGTTGCCCCTGGGATTCATGTTACTGGCTAAAGCTTTTGCCACCCCTATAGTGCCTTTTTTAGGCAAGGTTCAAAGGACAAAACCACCACCATAACAGATACAAGCATGCAAAATCTGAAGGTAATGCTACTCAATGCTAGAAGTCTAAACCTCAAAATGCACTCTCTCGAGGCACTCCTAAAAATGGAGAACATTGATATCTGTGCAGCAAATGAGACCTGGTTCAAGGCTGTAGAGAGCACCCCTGCAATACCAGGCAACAGCTCTTACCACAATTTTTTGGCCACCAAGCCAAGACTGAAACACTAAAAGTGTCCATATTCACCAAGGATATTCACACCTCCAGGCTAGTTGCCCAATACAATGCATCTGAAATTCTCCAGGTGCAACTAACACAAGGTAAGACTGCAATCCAAATTGTAGCTTGCTACAGATCCCCCACCATGCCCCAAGATTTTCACTACACCTTTCTAAACATACTGGAAAACATTAAGATACAACCAAACACCCTAATACTGGGTGATTTCAACTACCCTGCCATTAACTGGGAAAACTACTCGGGTACCAGCACCTTTTCCCAACGGTTCTTGGAATTCATAAATTCCAATGCCTTGGATCAACTAATCCATTGTCCCACCAGGGGCTCCAATATCCTAGACCGGGTCATTACCAACATGGGAGATAGATGCTCCACACCAGTGGTCACCCCATCATTGGTTAGGCTGACCATAAGCTAATCACCCTTGACATCCACATCCCACCCCCCCCCCCCCAGTAAGGAAACCTCGGTAAAAAACTTTGCCAAAGCCAACTTCATGCTACTCAAGTCAGAAGTGACAAACTTCATGACACCCATGCAGACGGGAGCTGAAAGTGTGACTGCTGAATCCTACACTAAGGCACTGTACGAGCACATCCACTTGTGCATGAATCGTGCCATCCCAAGTAGAATCAAGACGCCCTCCTCCAAAAAAAGAAAGCCAAATTGGTGGTCCCCTACCATAAACAAACTATACAACAGAAAGAAGGAACTGTTGCAGAAATTAGGAAAATCCCAGGATGCAAAAAACTCCCTTACCAGCCTCAGTAAGAAGCTGAGATCTGTCATAAAATCCTCCAAAGCTAGTTACGAAAATAAAATTGCCAAAGATTCCAAAGACAACCACAAGGTATTCTATAATTATGTCATGAATCTAAATGGCAATGCTCATATCTGCACTGAGCTACAACAAAATGGCATTAAATATACTGATCCCAAGGATATTGCCAATATCCTGGTAGATCGATTCAGTGCAAACTTCTCTTACCCCCTAAAGGGCCCATCTCAATACTGAAAGATTGCCAAATTCCAGTAATCATGGCCACATAGGTAGAAATCACACTCTCCAAACTAAGAATACAGCATCCATGGGTCCAGATGACATCCCGGACTGTGTACTACATGAACTACAAAATGAACTGGCACCTCACCTAAGTGTCATGTGTAATCATAGCCTCACCTCAGGCTTCGTGCCCACTGAGTGGTGCACAGCTACAGTTATCCCACTCCACAAGGGGGGGGATCCACCTTGGATCCTGGGAACTACCATCCCATCAGTCTGACGAGCCCGATCTGCAAGAGCATGGAACGCATTATCATGGATCTTATAAACAAAGACATTGGCAACCTTCAAACATTGAATCCCACCCAGTGTGGCTTCGTGAAGGGCCAATCTTGTCTCCTGAATCTAACTGAATTCTTCAAATCAGTCTGCAGAGCTGTGGACGAGGGTAAGGCAGTCCACACAGCCTATCTAGACCTCACCAAGGCCTTCGACACCATCCCCCACTCTGGAATCATAGATAAACTTACTAAGCTGGGCATAAATCCCTACATCACTCGATGGGTTGCCAACTGGCTTACTGACAGAACCCAGACTGTAAAAGTAGCCAACTCCAACTCCAGCTTCAGACAAGTGACAACTGGAGTACTTTAGGGTTCAGTGCTGGGACCGCTCTTGCCTGGCATCTACTTTTCTGAAGTAGAGGCCAACACTAAGGGACTCTGGCTAACAAAGATCGCAGATGACTGCTGCAAACTGAGAGCCGTTATTGAATTCCCAAATGATGTGGATATTCTACAAAAGGGCCTTACAGAAACAGATGCTTGGTGCCAGAGCCATGGGCTCAAGCTTAATGCCAAAAATGCATAGTTATCCCTTTGGCAAAAAGCATGTACCCATGAATTTCCACATAGGTGTCAGTACACTAAACACCAAAAGTGTGATGAGAGACTTAGGGACACAGGGGGACAGTGGTCTCACCTTCGATAACCACATTGCCACAATAGCCAGGAAATCCTTCTATGTGGCACACCTTATCACTATGGGCTTTTCATCCAGAAAAAAGGAAGTCATTGTCCCACAGTACTCATCCTTCATTAGACCCATTATAGAGTACAATGCCCTATTTGGTATGTACCTCATAAGACATCTGCAACATCTGGAAAGGCCACAGAGTCACACGCTCCAGGGATCTAAACCTTGCCACCACAATGAACAAAACATGCTGGAGGGATATGTTCCTGACTCAGAGACTCCCCAGACTCTGGAATAGACTGCCCATACATGTCAAGCAGAGTGCCTTCTTGGCCCTCTTCAAAAGAAACTTGATGGTTGGATGGGAGATAGGAAATTCACCCCAGGGATCATGTCAGTTGCCCTGCTAGACAGGGGTCCAGGGAAGTAAATATTGTGGGAAGAAATATCCAGGGAATTGTTATGGTTAGGCTTGTATAGGCCCTAGGGCCGATAGCCTAGTACCAACCAATGAACCTATGAACTTATGTATATATATATATATATATATATATATATATATATATATATATATATATATATTACATATATATATTACATATATATATATATATATATATATATTTGTGTGTGTGTGTATAGATAGATATATGTGTGTGTGTCTATGTGTATGTGTGTATGTAACATTAGAAGGTTTAGTGCTTTCACATTGTACATTCCCTATGCTAGACTGACTGTTCTGCATGATATGTTAGTGAAATCATCCCACCATTGTACAGCTGAGATGGCTTAGTGGTAATTTTTTTTTGGCTATGTTGTGTAGGGTCTTGGGTTCAAGCCTTACAAGTGTTGGTTATTTTGTTGCAAGGCAGAACAGTTCAACTTTTGGAGGAAGGGATAATGGCAATAATTACAAAAGATCCCTATTTTTGGCCCCTTCACCCCCATTTACAGTGCCTTTGGTCAGATGTTTTGCAGTGAGAGGTTCAGAGTATGGATCCAATGTCCGAATGCACTACATACATACATATATATCTATATATCTATATATCTATCTATATATATATATATATATATATATATATATATATATATATATATATATATATATATCTATAGGCATGTATGTCTACATATATATATATATATATATATATATATATATATATATATATATACACATATATCTATCTATCTATCTATATATATATATATATATATATATATATATATATACATATACATATATAAATACATTTTCCCTACTGTTGAATGACTGTGCTGCATGATATTTTGAGAAAACATCAGAGGCAGTAAGCAATGCTAACGGCTGGTTAACTATGCTTACAGACAGCCTGAAAAGTGCTTAATCTGTGTAGGCATTGCTTAACACTGTGCAAACAGGCTTAATCCCTCTTACTACTGCGTAAAAGTGCTTACTCCCGCTTCCCCATGCTAATTTCTTTAAAAGAAAAGAAAAAAGGGGTGATAGGAAAGTGGTGAAAAGGATACACAAATAGAGAAAAACAATAGGGAAAGGAGTTGGGATGTGCAGGACGGCTGTAGGGAAGGTCCATAGCTGTCCATTTGTTCAACAGCAAGAGTTGTGCATATATACTGAATTTGGAGGTATGTTTGGACACTCAAACCCCTGAGAGAGGGATAAGTACAACAATAATGTGTTGTGAAGCCAATTAGACCAGATTACATATGCCCAGTGGATACTTGTGTGAAATGGACAGCTATGTATGGGGCAAAATTTTGGGGGGACCAGATTGCCTTTTTTTTTTTAAGGTGGGAGTGGAATGTTGGGGAAGGATAGTAAGTATATTTGGGGAGGTAGGATGGGTAGGAAGACAGACAAGACAGACAAGACAGCATACAGGGGTGGTATATGACACATGTTGGAGGTAAACACCTTGGACGGGCAGGGGTGTTTGGAAATCGGAAGCCCATGAGCCCCCAAATGGAAACAATAGGACTGAGGTCCCCACTCATGGGCAGTCACCACTGCACCTTCACGGCCCCGAAGGTGGCTGTGCTGGGGGCTGAGCAAGAGGGGCAGGTTGACCCTCTAATTGTACCACATGGCCCTCAAGCTGGTGTAGCAGATCTCCAAACTCCTTTCAGAGCTCACTACGCACCAAACTGCAGACCTGGCTTCAGGTGGCAGGGTCCTGTCCGCACCCACTCCTAGGGGGGGTGAGCCCCATCCCCTGAGGCAGTTCCACCCGAAGGTGTTGCAGGACCAGAGGACGAGGATGTCCCAGGGTGGGTCCCAGATGTGCTGAGGCCCAGTGCCATGGCCAGTTGAGGTGGGAGAGATGGGTGAACTGGGACCAGCCTTCACAAACGTGCTATGGTGTTACAGTTTAAGAACATATGTGGGTTAGTAATAGTCAACACAATCCAGGATTAGTTATAACAGTATGCATGGATATTCCCATTAACCCAAAACAATAGATTTAGAACAGTTGAATAGCAAACAAGGATACATGCATATATGGAACCACAGTGGCCATTACAATGGCATGCACATTACATATATAGCAGGCCACCAATGACAGTATTTCAACATGGAACATTAATAGAAACACATTTCAATATTTGTTGAACAATAGGACATATGTCCCAACAGTAGGTTTGGTGTAAAACATACCCGTTGATTTGTGTGTTTAGATTATTGTTGCAGATATGTCGGGGGGGTGAGATGTCAATTAACAATGGTTTATAGTCAAAATGTTGACATTCAAATGCACGACAGCCTCCTCCTCAAACATGGTAGCAGCGACAGTTGGAGTGTTGACTTTCAGGTGTACGTCCATTCAGAAGGATGTACACAGGACAGGGACTCAAAGCATGGTTGGCAATTGGAGTTGCTAACATTAACATCAACAGAAAGTTGTCAATCTTGTTGCGTCGACCATACAACCTACTTAATATGTATGAGTCGAGGATATTTGTCTTGGAAATCACCGTTCGCAAATGTGATTTTCATTCTTTCGATAGTAAACCATTAACAACTTGTATATCCTTGCACTACTCACAACATTAATGATTATTGCTCTGATCATTACTCTACCGGTATTATTACAATACCCTATGGCCTTGGTTTGGGCAGTGGTATGTTTGTACACAGTGTATACTTCAACTGTCTTATAGCTAAATTCTACTTCTCTTACCTGGTAGAGCTCTTTATAGTCAGGCACACTGATGTCACACTCACCAGGCTGAACAAGGAGAAAATTACAGTCAGCTGCCTGTCGGGTGTCAGGATCCACCATATAACACATGCAAGTCACTCCACAACAAGTACAAATATGACTCTGTCATTGTCCATGTTGGAGTGAATGACTTGAGATGTACCTTCCTGGACTACACAAAAACAGACATGGAAGAGCTCTCAGATCATGTGGCCCAGGCAGGTATGACCCTAGCCCTGAATATCATACTACCTTCGCCCAGAATGATACCACAGTGTAAGGACAAAATGATTTGACTTCAACAATTGGCTAAGCTTCTGGTGTCATTCAAAGGGGAGCCAGTATCTGTCTGCCTGGGACGACATAATCGACAAACTATGATGCTTTGCCAGAAATGGTCTGCACCTGTCACTCCTGGGATTCAGGTTACTGGCTAAAGCTTTTACCACCCCTATAGTACCTTTTTTAGGCAAGGTTCAAAGGACAAAACCACCACTGTAACAGATACAAGCATGCAAAATCTGAAGGTAATGCTGCTCAATGCTAGAAGTCTAAACCTCAAAATGCAATCTCTCAAGGAACTCCTAAAAATGGAGAACATTGATATCTGTGCAGCAAATGAGACCTGGTTCAAGGCTCTAGAGAGAACCCCTGCAATACCAGGCTACAACTCTTACCACACTTTTTGGCCACCAAGCCAAGACCAATACACTAAAAGTGTCCATATTCACCAAGAATATTTATACCTCCAGGCTGGTTGCCCAACACAATGCATCTGAAATTCTCCAGGTGCAACTAACACAAGGTAAGACTGCAATCCATATTGTAGCTTGCTACAGATCCCCCACCATGCCCCAAGATTTTCACTACACCTTCCTAAACATACTGGAAAA
Source organism: Protopterus annectens (assembly GCF_019279795.1). Lineage (NCBI taxonomy): Eukaryota > Metazoa > Chordata > Ceratodontiformes > Protopteridae > Protopterus > Protopterus annectens. The sequence continues at coordinate 1,832,690,258 of NC_056731.1, forward strand.
CATTAAGATACAACCAAATACCCTAATACTGGGTGATTTCAACTATCCTGCCATTAACTGGGAAAACTTCTTGGGTACCAGCACCTTTTCCCAACGGTTCTTGGAATTCATAAATTCCAATGCCTTGGATCAACTAATCCATTGTCCCACCAGGGGCTCCAGTATCCTAGACCTGGTCATTACCAACATGGGAGATAGATGCTCCACACCAATGGTCACTCCCTCATAGGTTAGGCTGGCCATAAGCTAATCACCCTTGACATCCACATCCCACCCCACCCCCCAGTAAGGAAACCTCGGTAAAAAACTTCGCCAAAGCCAACTTCATGCTACTCAAGTCAGAAGTGACAAACTTCATGACTCCCATGCAGATGGGAGCTGAAAGTTTGACTGATGAATCCTACACTAAGGCACTGTACAAGCACATCCACTCATGCATAAATCATGCCATCCCAAATAGAATCAAGACGCTCTCCTCCAAAAAAAGGAAGCCAATCTGGTGGTCCCCTGCCATAAACAAACTATACAACAGAAGGAAGAAACTGTTGCAGAAAAGAGGAAAATCCCAGGATGCAAAAAACTCCCTTACCAGCCTCAGTAAGAAGCTGAGATCTGTCATAAAAACCTCCAAAGCTAGTTACGAAAATAAAATTGCCAAAGATTCCAAAGACAACCACAAGGCATTCTATAGTTATGTCAAGAATCTAAATGGCAATGCTCGTATCTGCACTGAGCTACAACAGAATGGCATTAGATATACTGATCCCAAGGATATTGCCAATATCCTGGCAGATCGATTCAGTGCAAACTTCACCCCTCTCTCACCCCCTAAAGGGCCCATCTCAATACCGAAAGATTGACAAATTCTGGTAATCACAGCCACACAGGTAGAAACTGCACTCTCCAAAGCTAAGAATACAGCATCCATGGGACCAGATGACATCCTGGGCTGTGTACTACATGAACTACAAAATGAACTGGCACCTCACCTAAGTGTCATATTTAATCATAGCCTTGCCTCAGGCTTTGTGCCCATTGAGTGGCGCACAGCTACAGTTATCCCACTCCACAAGGGGGGGATCCACCTTGGATCGTGGGAACTACCATTCCATCAGTCTGACGAGCCTGATCTGCAAGGGCATGGAACGCATTATCATGGAACTTATAAACAAAGACATTGGCAACCTTCAAACACTGAACCCCACCCAGTTTGGCTTCATGAAGGGCCGATCGTGTCTCCTGAATCTGACTGACTTCTTCAAATCAGTCTGCAGAGCTGTGGACGAGGGTAAGGCAGTCCACACAGCCTATCTGGACCTCGCCAAGGCCTTTGACACCATCCCCCACTCTGGAATCATAGATAAACTTACTAAGCTGGGCATAAATCCCTACATCACTCGATGGGTTGCCAACTGGCTTACTGACAGAACCCAGACTGTAAAAGTAGCCGACTCCAAAACCAGCTTCAGACAAGTGACAAGTGGAGTACTTTAGGGTTCAGTCCTGAGTGTATACTTCAACTGTCTTATAGCTAAATTCTACTTCTCTTACCTGGTAGAGCTGTGGTGGGAAGGTTTGTTAACACTACCTGACTGTTTCTACACATATTCCCAGATTCCTAGTTAAAATTATACACATACCTCTCAACCTCTTAATGCACAGCATCTGGACAATGCTTGACAAAATGGGAATACAAATAGGGACAGATTTTAAATATTGCTTTTATAAACATTTAGACAGTTGCTAGAGTAACAGAATTTGTTTTAATATATATTTTCTGAAGGATTTTAGGTCTGACACTCAAATGTATGTCATTATTTGGTGACTTACAATCCTGAGATCATCCCATTGATTTGCCAGAAAAAAAAAAGGAACAGGCCAAAATATGAGCCAATTATCTGGACATTCTGTGAAAAACTGCATATTTGAGAGGTATGATTATGCATACAACTTACTACCACTGCCAGGATTTGAGCCATGGCTGTGTCTGCTAAAGATACAACAATTCCTGTTTCTTCAGCGTAAGCTATTTAGAAACCACTGCTAGTTCCGTCAGTGTTCGCTAGCTATGTCTCTCTTGGTTGTGCAATCTGACCTCGTAATTACAACAGTCTTACACAGACATTCTTAGACATATTTTTATATAGCACGGTGTGAGATTCATAATTATTGATCCAGTACTGAGACAGCTCTCACTAAAGTTTAAAAAAATCAATAATTATGAATCCAGCATTAAATAAGTCATTTATTAAACAGCAGGCCGTTTCAGGTAGAACACATTTCTTCAGTTTTACAATAAATATATGAAAAACAGAAATAGATTTTGTGAGAGGTCACTGACTATGATACACACATTATTTATTTATTTATTGTTTGGTTGTTAGACAGATGAGGGGGCTTGTCCAAAAGCCTTCTACAGGCACAACCTGGGCATAAAGCACATTCAATAATGCACAGTTAAGATCAGGAATGATGCATGTGTATACATTTACAATTTTGTAAACAATATAAAACAAACACAATATCAATATACGTTATAGACAATACTTTATAGTTAGCTGTATGAACAAAAATTTGATGGGACAGGTATGGACTGAGAGCATATACCTACAAACCCATTCCAACACAGTATGTAAAAGGTTAAGTATGCCCTGCAACAAAATTAGGTTCATAGGTGAGCACTAGACAGTCTACAGATCATTATGAGCCTAGCCAACCCCCCCATAAAAAATAGTTCCCTGTAACCTCAAATAAGACAAGACAAAATAGCCTGGGAAGAATTTGAGGCTGCCCATCCAGTTATCTAGGTTTACCTTGAAGGTGGCAAGGAGGCTACTCTACTTGACATGAAGTGGAAGCTTGTTTCAGAAGTAAGGGATATGTTGGGATATGAAGCTATCATACCAATGTATCTTGTTTATCTGCTGATGAAGGTTTAGTTCCTTAAACTGGGTGTTTGACGTACCAATTGTCCTGTGAAGCAATATAATATCAAAGAGGGTTGGATCTTTCTTGGCTCAAAAGGCTAGATACATTCTTCCATGCCAGGATGGCACAAAACTCTGGAAAGCAGAAATAATAAAATTAATAGATGCTGAAATCAGTTCTAATAAATCATTGAAATGGAGGGATTCTAACAGAATCCTTACAGTAACAAATGTTGGCTGTGCATTCCAATCAGCATAAAACTGAGCATACTGTGTTCACAGTTTGTAATAGCAGGAAGCAACAAATATTTAGTAAGCTGTCAGAAGTTGTATAGGTGTTTTTCAGGCTCAGTGAGGATATGTATGTCTTACATGACATGGTGATTCCTCCAGTTAGTCTGGTAATCAGTTACTGGGCAGTCTAAGACTTCCAAGGCTTGCGGACCGGAAAGGGACTGGCTTAATTCCCTAGTTACTCATGAAGAGTTGTCTATTTTGTTGGCTAAAGTGCCAAGGAGGAATCCTTGATCCTTGAAGGACTATCACTGGTACTGTATTTGTCTGGTCACAGCTCTTTGATATTATTTCTAATGTGTTGAATGATATAGTGTGTTATTGAGAGACACTGCTATACACTTTATAAAGTGACAAATGGTATATTAAGATATTGAGAGGTACAACCATTGTGGATCTATGTGATACAAATAGCTATCCTCAAGGAAGGTAAAAACTTATTACCTCCAGATTCATCTAGGCACATATCAGTCCTTAACCAGTACTATAAAAGTTGTATAGACCTGTTGGTATCCATCTTGTTCATCTTGATTCCTGAGCTGGTGCACTATAGACTGCTGTAGTTTTGTCACAGGGTGGCAAAATGTTGATAAAATGTTGATAATGTTATCAAGATGCTGATGGTGGTCAAAGAGGATGAAGCATTCACTAGTCCTCTTTAGTTTTCTTGCAAAATTCATAAAAACTTTTGCTAAATACTTATAAGAGATTGAAATCACATAATAAGTTTAATGATAGTCTAAGTCAGAAGTTTAATTTAGGAAAAGGGACACATCACTCTTTCTTCTCTGATGTTTGCCCTTTACTAGAGCCTCTATCAATGACGTTGTGTTCCTCCCCCTATTTGTGGGTATGAGTCGGAAGGTGAGGAGTTCACATTCTCTTTTTAGTTTACTTTAGAGAACTTGAGAAAAAAATGCTATTTCTATGATTTCAGATGAAGAGATTTGGGAAGTTTTCAAGATCTAAAATTAACAGTGCAAAATCGAGGTGATGGTAGTTAATGTCTGGTGATGTGACACAATTAGGTAGTTGTGTATATCAATGGACTTGATAGTGCTGGGATCTGCCATGCTTCTTATAGTTTGTTATTAGCTAAACGTAAGCAGTTATTAGCTAATTGGAAATTATTGTTCAAGAATTTGTCTCAGAAGGTATCATAATTACAAGTGTTTTTTTATTCCCGATATTATTCATTTTTCAAGCATTGTCCTTATACCAAGATCAACAATTTCCATAACCCTTAAAAACTCAATAATCTTCTTTATTTGAAATAGAAACAAGCCTAGGGTTGCTTGGGAGAAGCTAGTGCTCTCTAAGGAGCTAAGGAGTGACGGGGGGGTGTCTGGAGCTGCCATACTTTCAGTGTTATTCATGTGCAGTCCAAATAAAGTCTTTTTAAAATATGGAATGTTCAGTGGGTGGTTGTCCAGATGGGAGGATCTAAGTGGTGTCTGAGATATAGGGCTTTTGAACCATGGTAATGCATGTCTTGGTAGAGACTGTGAAGGAGAGGTTATGATTTTAACAAGCTGTTTCAGACGGTAAACATTACTCCTTGTAGAGCTTGGAGATTGGAGAATGGAAAAAAAACTACTGCTTCCCTTGGAGTGTAGGCTAGCAAAACTCCCACGGCAAGTCACTTGGTACACTAGTTGAGGAGACATACTGGGCTAAAGTACTGGGACCAGATATATGGCCACAGTGCCAGACAGCATGTGTTTAATCTCTTCCACTTAGATTATCTGGTGTGTAGCACATTAAGTGAGATTTCTGATAGGCTCAGTAAGAGATTTCCTCAGAATCTACTGGAGTCTTAGTGAACTGTAGCTCATCAATTATCTAGCAAGCTATACTAGCAGCTAAATTTGGTTAAGGAATAGTTAGGATCTACTTGTCTAAGGGAAGGTCTACAGTGTGCCCATACCTGCATCCTGTGGTGTACATTTTATTATGCTCCCAAATATGCTATGCTGCCACATATGTTCCATATTTTGCTTGGAAATGTTTGCATCAGTAATTTTACATCTCACATGGGTTATCTAGAATGGCATTTAGTGCTGAACAAGCAGACAAATGCTGGATAATTTTATAGGTGGTAAGAAGATGTGTACGTCAGTTGATGGTGCAGTTCTAAACAGTTTAGGCTTTTTAGTGCTATACAGTAGTGTGCTCTGAAAATGGCATTTGCTACAAATTTAACCACTTTATTATAGCATTGTTCAAGTTTTGATTTTTGTGATTCCTGGAGGTTAGTAAGATGGGAGTGTCATAAAGTAATGAGGGGAACTGGAAAGTAGTGGCAAGTATAGTTTTAGTTGCATTGTTTTTGGCTCTGTAAAGTTACAGTGGTGAGAACGTGTTTGGCTCAGTAATGTTGCTCTGGTGAAAAAGTTTTTGGATCTGTAAAGTTGCACTTGTGAGAAAGTTTTTTGGCTCTGTAAAGTATCCCTAGTTTTAGGTGTGTGTGTGTGTGTGTGTGTGTGTGTGTGTGTGTGTGTGTGTGTGTGTGTGTGTGTGTGTGTGTGTGTGTTTGCGCGCGTGTGTGTGTGTTTCCTTTTTTCTTCTATTTTTTTATGCAATTTTGTATATGCAGTTCAAATTTAAGAATATCATCCAATGTCTTCCCTAATAATTAGCTGTGAGAAGTGACTTCAATGACTCTATTGATAAGAGACAGAATTTTTATTTTTTTCATAAGTGCTTTAGGGATAAAAGAAGTAGATTGGCTTTTTTGGGTTCAACATGAGCTGTAGAGTTACAAAGCCGAGTTTCAGTGGCTGTTAAAGCTTCCTGAGTATTTTTTTTTGGAGCTGTACCATATTGCCAGATGTGCATATGAGTCTGGAGTTATCTGAGTACTGTATTAGGGAGGCCTGTTGTGTGGCTGTCTGGAGGGTATTGATGAGAATGTTAAAGGAGAAGGGACCAAGTATAGAGCCTTGGGAGACAACAATGGTGAATGGAAGGCATGGAGAGAGGGTGGTGTGCCATTTTAGCAACTGATACCTACTGGACAGGAATATAGTGTGTTATGAATTTTTGTATTTTATAGTTTATTCATTCCTTTGTTTAAATAAAATATCCCATAGTTCAGAGTGTTTTACTGTTTATTTTCTTGTTGTTTTGTTTTCTTCTTTTCTATTGTGTGTATTGTTGTGGTTAATAGAGTTTGTTGTTAAACAAATCTAACCCACCCACATGTGATGGTTTGCCTCAGGATGACTCCCACCCCAGGTGGTAATATGGCTACTGCTGGCTAATAGTGGTGAATGAGTCAAAAGTGAAAAGGAGGTGCTTAATGTTTGGGGCATGGATGTTAAAATATAACAAATGAACAAAAAAATCCTAGGTGTTATAGAGATTCTTGTTAGTCCTAGGATAGGGAACATGGAAGGTTTCCTTGTTGTGCCAGAATGCTCTACCCATACCTGGAGAAACTGCTATTGCCATTAATAGATTGGATGGCCCCATTTTTCCTGTCAAGATGAAACAGAAAATCAAACATGTATCTACTGCCCCTTAAATTTCTTTGGATAGGAGTCTTTTACTGGGTCTGGTTCAGGGTTTAATTCAGGCTATTGATCCTTCTTGTAAAGTAGTTTCTGGCAAAAGAAAGAGGAATACCAAATTTCCTGATGAGGTTCAAGATTCTGAATCTGAACAGGAAGATGCAGGGAAGAATACAATATTTTTCCACAGATTTGTGATTCAGACTTGGAAGAGAGGTCAGTTTCTGATTTTTACCTGTGGGGGTTTCTCTTTCTCCGAGACTATTTCAAGAATTGCTGTTGATCAGTAGGAGGGTTCCACTGCCATTCCTGGTAACAGGTCTAGCATTAAAAAGGTGGGTAGGCTTTATACCTTGGGAATGGAGGACTGCAACAGTTATCCCACATCACAGAGCTGGACCATCAACCAACCCCAAAAACTACAGACCTATTAGTCTGACGAGTCTAATATGCAAAACCATGGAAAGAATTATCATGGAAATGATTGACAAAGATATAGGCAACCTTCAGACACTGGACTGAACCTAACAGGATTAGTGATACCACTTCCACTAAGAGACTGGTCACCAGAAGGGGACGTCAGCACTACATGCTGGGACTGCTCGTATCTGGCATTTACTTCTCAGAAGTAAAGGGTAGTGTCAAGGCCCTTTGACTGACCAAATTTGCAAATGACTACAAATTGGGAGCCCATCACCCCAAAAATATCCTCCACCACTCCACCACCAGTTATTACCGAAGAACAGGTTGCCACTCCACACTCAAAAGCTAAAAACACGTCTTCAATTGGGTCTGACAATATACCAGGTTGCCTCTTAAACAGCTTAAATTAGGACTTACCAGGCTTATTAAGATTTCTATTTAACCACAGCTTCTGGACTGGCTTTGTCCTGATAGAGTAGAGAACAGCAATAGTCATCCCTCTGCATAGAGGTGGACCATCTGCTGACCAGGGAAATTATGGACTCATAAGTTTGACTAGTCTTATATGTAAGGGCATGGAATGAATAATCATGGACTTGATAAATAATGACTTAGGAAGCATCCAAACACTGGACCTGACCCAATTCAGCTTTGTCAAGGGTAAGTCATGACTACTGAATCTGGTAGATTTCTTTGAGAAAGTCACTAAGGCCATGGATGGAGGTAAAACAGTATATACCACCTACCTCAACCTGTCCATGTCATTTGACACAATTCTACGCTCAGATATTCATAAATAAACTCACAAAACTGGGTGTAAATCCCTACATCACCAGATGGATAGCTAATTAGCTCATGAACAGGACATGTGCTTAAAGTGGGTGAATCCAGATCCAGCAAGAGGCCAGTTAATACTGGTGTGTCACAGAGCTCAGTGCTGGGACCAGTCCTCTTCAGAATATATTTTCCTGAAGCCTAGGCTAATGTGGACGGCCTCTGGATCACAAAGTTTGCTAACAACTGCAAGCTGGGAGTGATCATTGAATCCAGCAGTGATTTAGATATCCTTCAGGAGGGTCTAGATCAGACAAATTAGTGCCAGAACTATGGCCTAAAACTAAATGTTAAAAATGCATTATTATTATTCCTTTTGGGAAGTCAAATACCCCTGCAAATTACAGAATTAATAGCATGCCCCTAAGAGTAGATGCAGAGGTAAGAGATCTAGGTACACAGATGGATAGTAGCCTGAACTTTGACTGCCATGTGTCCACATTGGTGAGAAAGTCCTTCTATGTGGCACAACTTATAAGTAACGATATGGCATCCAGATCCAAGGAAATTATAGTCCCGTCATACTTGGCCCTTAATTAGACCAATAATTGAGTACAGTGCTCTATTTGGTATGTACTTGACTAGGCACTTACAGCAGCTGGAGCAACCTCAGAAGTTCCACACAAAGAAAATACAGGGAGTAAACAACATGTCCTGTGCAGATAAACTAAAATCCCTCTCCCTTTACTCTGTTCCCTATAGACTATTAAGGGGTGACCTATGTCTGACCTTCAAGGCACAAACAAATCCAGCCCTGATGGAGCTGCTACATATCAGCTATTCAAACAACATGAGGGTCACACAATCTTGGGATCTAACCTTAGTCAGCAACTCAAGCAAAACAGTGAGGCCTCATTTTTAATAGGACAAAGCCATTTTTATTGATTTTCACCTAGGCAACAAATTTTTCAGAGTATTAAGCAACATATGCTGAATATTTGCCCTTTGCCCCTCATTCCTCTCAACTGTACAGATTTTTCCAGAATGTTCAGATGTTCACCTCATAAAATGTGTGGTTTTATGGCAAATCAGTGAGGACTGAACTCGTTAAATAATGACATACATTTGTGTTTCAGACTATTTCCTGCAGAAAATGCACACCAATACAAATCATGTTATTCTAGCAACTAAGTTTAAACTTTATAAGAGCAGTGTTTAAAACCTGTCCATATTTGGGGCCTTTGACCCCATTATTTTACTCTTGGTCCAGACTTCTTGTGATTAGAGGTTGAAAGGTGTGCCCCCTTAACACTACTTTCATGAGAGACAGAGACATATGTTATTCTTTTTAATGGACAAGAAGAGACCAGTAATATAAATTTGGAGGGTATGGGTGGTTCAACCCCAAAACCCCACACTAGGGAGGCAGGGGAGCCTGCCTCCCCCCTCACAAAAACACTTAAATTGCAGTGAGCCTGGTCATCAAGGAGTTTAATCTTCTGTAAGTCATAGTGGGAAGTATTTGTTGTATCATTGTCTTAAAATCAAGCATAATATACACTAAATGTATGCTTGGCTTTGGTGCATTACTGCCTGTTAAGCAGTGTGGGATGCATTGTTTGCTTTCTTTCCCAAAATTTCCTGGATCCCTTAAGTAGTTTGTCCATGTCTGCACAAGCACTTGTCTGACTCCAAAATGAAACATTTCCCCAAGCGACCCCCCTCAGTACTATGTCCAAGTATGCACATGCCCCAAGATAAAACATTGTCCTAAGCAACCCCATCAGTAGTCTGTCTACCTGTCCATATATGCACAAGCAGTCAAATGGCATCAAAATGAAACATTTCCCTAAGTGACCCCTTCTGTAGTCCATCCAAGTATGTATGAACCAGCTCCAAAATAAAACATTTCCCTAATTGACCCCTTCAGTAGTATTTCCAACTTTGCACTAAAGTCAAAATAAAACAATGACAACTTCTGTTGTCTGTCCATGTAGGAAAAAACACTTCACTGACTCCAAAATGGAACATTTCCCCAACGACTCTTCAGTAGCCTGCCAGTGTCTGCACAAGCACACTACTGACAGCAAAATGAAAAGACTTCCCCTAATGACCTCTTCAGTAATCTGTCCATGTATGTATGCAGAAGCACCAACATTTTACATCTCCTCTCCAAAACCCCTTCAGCAGTATGTCCAAGTATGGACAAGCACCAAAAAGAAACATTTCTCAAAACAACCCCTTCAGTAGTCTCTCCAAGTATGCGCAAACACCAAAACAAAACATTTGCCCCAATGACCCATTCATTAGTCTGTTTATGCATGCACAAGCACTCAAATAGCATCAAAATGAAACACATTTCCCCCAAATAACAACCCCTTCAGTAGTCTATCCATGTATGTACAAACACTTCAATGACTCCAAAATTTTGCATTTCCTCCCAATGATCCCTTCAATAGTTTGTCCATATCTGTACAAGTACGTTACTGACTCCAAAATGAAACATTTCCCCCAATGACCCCTTCAGTATATCCGAGTATGCACAAGCACCAAAATGCAACATTTACCCCAATGACCCCTTCAGTATGTTCAAGCATGCACAAGGACCAACATTAAACATTCTCCCAACAACTCCTTCAGTAGCATGTCCAAGTATGAATAAGCACCAAAATGAACCACTTCCCCCAACAAGCCCTTCAATCATATGTCCAGGTATGCACAAGCACCAAAATGCAACATTTACCCCAATGACCCCTTCAGTATGTTCAAGTATGCACAAGGACCAACATTAAACATTCTCCCAACAACTCCTTCAGTAGCATGTCCAAGTATGAATAAGCACCAAAATGAACCACTTCCCCCAACAAGCCCTTCAATCATATGTCCAGGTATGCACAAGCACCAGAATGCAACATTTACCCCAATGACCCCTTCAGTATGTTCAAGTATGCACAAGGACCAACATTAAACATTCTCCCAACAACTCCTTCAGTAGCATGTCCAAGTATGAATAAGCACCAAAATGAACCACTTCCCCCAACAAGCCCTTCAATCATATGTCCAGGTATGCACAAGCACCAAAATGCAACATTTACCCCAATGACCCCTTCAGTATGTTCAAGTATGCACAAGGACCAACATTAAACATTCTCCCAACAACTCCTTCAGTAGCATGTCCAAGTATGAATAAGCACCAAAATGAACCACTTCCCCCAACAAGCCCTTCAATCATATGTCCAGGTATGCACAAGCACCAAAATGAAACATTTACCCCAATGACCCCTTCAGTATGTTCAAGTATGCACAAGGACCAACATTAAACATTCTCCCAACAACTCCTTCAGTAGCATGTCCAAGTATGAATAAGCACCAAAATGAACCACTTCCCCCAACAAGCCCTTCAATCATATGTCCAGGTATGCACAAGCACCAAAATGAAACATTTCCTCCCAGAGTCCCATTCAGTAGTCTGTCCAAGTATGCACAAGCACCAAAATTAAACATTACCCCCAGCAATCCCTTCAGTAATTTTCCCATGTATGCACAACAAGCATACTAGTAAGGACTCCTATTTACCTCAGAGACTCTTTATCTTTTTTCTGCCTACTCAGTCTTTCTCACCACACACCAAATGCATCCACACCAAGTGATTTTGATATCCAAAACAGGATATCCCTAAACTTCTAGTGAGCAAGTGCCCCTCTCTACCTGCTGAGCTAATCACACATCTTTTTGGGGGTAGTGCTCAAGCAAGATGATGTAAGTGAGGGAAGGATGCTTGCAGGAGTGTCTTGTATGTGATGTCCATTTAGTTTGTACGCACTTAAAGGGTGAAAAGATATTTAATTAATTTTTGTTTAGTTTTATGTTGTTGAATTGCATCCTCAACAAGACAGTGCCCAGGGTGGTTGCCACTTTTGCTCCACCCTAGCCACAATACTGTGGCTTGGACTACATTAGCAAAAAGGTAGGAGGGACAGATCAACAAAGCTGCTTTATGCAGATAATGTAGCATTTCAGGCAGATTCTGAACAAGAACTACAACAAAGGATGGGGGAAATGGAATGCAAAACTGAAGGCACATTGGGTGAAACTGAATACAAATAAAACAGTTGTAATGACAGCAAATGGGATAAATCAGAAAAAGATAGGAAATGAGATAGAATAGAAAATAGTGGAGCAGGCTAACAGAGCTACAAGTATCTGGAAGGGGTAGCTGAGGAGAAGGAAGTCTGTATGAGGAGGTTAAAGCCAGAATCAGAGGAGGTTTAGCCAACTGGCACAGGGTGTCAGATGTAGTGTATGACAGAAGAATGCCAAAGGAGTTGGAAAGCAAGGAATACAAAACAGTGGTGTGACGCGTACTATTGTATGGTACAGAAACCTGGACAGTAAAGGCGGAGCAGTTGAGGAAGCTAGATGGTGGAGATGAAGTGCATGAAATGGATGGTGGGATGGACTGTGTGGCAAAGAAGAAGAAATGATGGAGAAATGAGGGCATAAGAGCAGAAAGCAAAGTAGCTCCAATTGCAGAAAAGGTCAAAGTTGTTCAGGCACATGAGAAAAAGCAGAAGACAATCTGGTGAAGAAGATTTGGGACAGATAGGAAGAAGGAAAGAAGAGACAAGGGCATCCAGCAAATAAGTAGATGGATTGTGTAAGAGAAGACCTGAGACAATCAGGCATGAGTGTCAAAGAAGGTAAGAGAGTGGCAATGAATGGAGAGAGAGACAGCCAACAGTTAACACAACACCCCAAACCCATGTAGAAACTGAGAAAAAGAGGGTGTATGATGATAATGATTTCTAGAATGTGCCAGTGTTTTTAGTGGGAGAACACTGGGGATTCTCTAGTCCCTCAGAAAATACTATGAGTTCTTACAAAAGAATTTTCCAAATCTTACATCCATTCCTGCTGTTCTGTCTGCATTACAGGATGTGTGTATTACTGCCTGCAGTTTTCCTGATAGTCATCCAGCTGTCCCCAAAAAGGCATATAGGATGCATAAAATTCTCAGTCTTTTAAATGTTTATACACCATTCCCAAAATCGACCAAGCAGCTATAGCTCTAGTTGATCTCACTGCTGCTAAGCACTAAGTCAACTCCAATCCTACTCTTTCTGATAACAATGGGGAAATTATTAATAGATATGTGGAAAAAAGTATATAATTATGCAACTTTGATTTTCAGAATTTTGAATTGTCAGACTCACATGTTAATGCTTGCTTTGACCAATTGTGAAAGTATGAGGACAGTTTTATATGCAGTTTCGTCTTGTGAGGAAAGATCTGCTTTAAATAATTTTGTTTCCTCTATTGCACAGGTCACTACTCATTGTTTGCAGTGTGTGTATGACTCTGTTGATACTTCTTCAAGGACTATGGCCACTGGTACTGTTTTGAGGAGTTTGAATGGTTGCATTTCCAAAACCTCTCAGATCATGTTAACAATGAACTTTTGAATTCACCCTTGGACAGAGACTTAGTGTTTGGCCCTTCTGATCCAGAGGTAATCAAAAAAGTGTGATGAAAGGTGCAAGCTGATCTAGGGAATGTCTAAGACTTTTCAGCCTTCCTTTTTCACATTTTCCAAATGATTTTCTATATCCTCATTCAGTTTTGGCAAAATTAGAATAAACAGTCTCAATAAAATACAGGTAAGCAGACATTTAAGAAGAAATGGCAAGGGGGTTCCAAAAAGAAGTCTTGAACCTCACAAAAGCAAGGACAGTCCAAGTCTGAATGACTGTTCACAAGATCTTGTGACCCCCTCCCATCCTCACACTTTTTTTCTTCCAGAAAGTCTGAATCTCCATTTTTCTGTTTGGGAGCAGATAGTTTTAGACAAATGAGTTCTGAAAATAATTCATCAAGGTTACAGATGGCAGTGGGGAGGAAATTCCTCCTTACCAGGGGATCACTCCTCATCATCCAGATCAGACTCTTTTGTTTTCACCATTTCTTCATCACATCCTGTCCCAAAGAGTGAAATAAACAGTTCCTCTTTCCCATGTGGGTCAATTTTTTTTTATTCAAGGATGTTCCTAGTGCCGAAGAAAATGCTTGGAGACCAGTTATGGCTCTTTCTTTGCTAAACCTGTTTGCGATATTGCCCAAATTCAAAATTATATCACTTGACAACCTGTTACCCTTTCTTCTTCTTTCAAGTTTCGTGGTAACACTAGACTTAAAATATGCTTATCATCACATCCCTATTCATCCAGATGTCAGATGTTTCTTAAGGTTTTGTGGATATGGATCACCTTATCAGTTCTCTCTCTTACCCTTTCGTCTATCCACTGCACCAAGAGTGGTCACAAAATGTCTAGCTCTAGTTATAGCTTATTGCAGGCTAGAGGATATCTACATTTTTCCATATTTAATTGACTTATATATCTTTGCAGAGTCTTTTTCAGGAATCTCTCTCATGGGTAAGAGATTTCTTTCACAAGCTTGGATTCCAAAAGAACTATCAAAACTCTTTCCTGACTCCTTCAGACACACAATTGTGTTCCTTAGATGTCAACTAGACACCTCAGTTCAAAGAGCTTTTCTTCCACAGGAAAATAATAGATGACATCTAGATCTAGTTCTAATGTTTTCCACTCAGACTTTGGTCACTGTGAAGGAATACCTCAGGATTTTGGTTCTCAGGTGGTGATTCTCATGATATCCATGGCAAGACTCCTCATGAGAAAGATATAGTGGTATCAGAAATTTCTTTGATCTCAGCACCAGTATCCTTAATATTTTCAAATCCCAGTACTAGTGTTTGTCAGAAGAGAAATCACTTGGTGGAGACAACAGGTATCCTTAAATTCGGATCTCCCCTTCTCTCTCCCTGCTGCAAAGCAGTCAATCACCACAGCTGTCTTGGATTTTGCTTGGGGAGTAGTTTTGGGAGGGATAAAAGTGCAGGGAGTGTGGGACACCTAGGACAGATGCAAGCACATAAATATCAAGAAGATGGTTTACCTGATCAATGCACTCAAGTCTCTGAACCATTTTTGGTCCCTGTGATGTCCTCAGGTGGTAACAAACAATATTACAGTTATGTGGTACATGAACAAGCAAGAGGGAACCAGGTCATACCCACTTAGTAGATTAGCCATGTTAGCTTCGGATATAGCTTCACAGCATAATCTCACTCTGTAAGCATCCTGCATTCCATCAGAGTAAAAATTGTATGACAGGAAAGCTGAGCAGGACCAGAGCAGACCCTCATGAATGGAAACCAGATCAGGGAATCTGCCATGATTTGATTTGCTTTTGGGGAGTTCCTCAAGTAGACCTCTTTGCCTCCTCTCTGAACAATCAACTGTTAAGATTTTGTTCCAGGATTCCCTGCAAAAAGGCCTGGAAGACAGATGTCTTTTCTTTTCCTTGGAAATGAATGTTCCTGCATGCTTTCCCACCTGTTCTGCTAATATTCAGGGCACTTCTGAAGACTCAGATGGAATTCCTGAAGATCAGTATAGTGGCTCCCTTCTGGCCAGGCAGCCATGGTTCTCCCTCTTTTGGAAGTGGCAACTACCACAAGGTTCTTCACAAATTGGATCAACTCACACAAGAACAGAGGTGTTTGACACACCCTGACATCAGTCAACTCCATTTGACTGCCTGGATGATAGGATCTTAATCATACCTCTTAAGTGTCCAGATTTTCATAGAATGTCCAGATTTTTGTCTCATATTTTTGGTCTGCTCCTCATAAAATGTGTAGTTTTCTAACAAATCGCTGAGAACTGATGCCACTGAATAACAGCATACATTTGAGTTTCAGCCTTTCTATCCTTCAGAAAATGCCTGCTAACACAAATCCTGTTAGTCTAACAATTTTCTATGCTTATAAAAGCAATTTTTAAAATCTGTCCCCATTGCTGGGCCTTTGTCCCACAATTATTTTAGGCTTTGTCCAGATTTTATTTCGCTAAGAGGTTGACAGGTATGATCTTAATCCTTTTAGATACTTGTTTACTAAGAAAGTGCAGCAGATACTAATGTAGACAAGAAAGCCTCTCACTGCAAAATCATATATTAGCAAATGAAAAATATTTTCTAGTTGGTGCCAACAGCATAACCAGCACCCATTCATGGCTAGTTGTTCTCTAGTTTTACAATACTTGTGTGAGTTACTATCCTATGGCCTTTCTTATCCCTCTGTCAAAATTTAGTTATCAGCCATTTCAGTATGTCTACACATGGAGCCTCCTTTTTTTAATCTAGTCTCGTGTCAAAATGTTTTTGAAAAGGGTTTTGCATCATAAGAGGCCTCCAAGAAAACTGGTGACCCCTCTTTGGGATCTTAATTTTGTATTAGAGAAACTAATACTTGCTTCATTTGAACCAGCTAGCCTGGATAACATGAGGTTCTTAACATAAAAAACAGTTTTACTGATTGCTCTGACTTCTGCAAGAATGATATCTGAGTTGCAAACTCTTATGGTGATACAGCCCTATCTCATTTTCCATAAGGACAGGTTTCTTTGAGAAATAATCCTTTTTTAATTGAAATGGTATCCAGATTTATTTTAAGCCAAAGTATATATCTCCCCATTTCTTTCCTGAACCTAAAAATGAGTTAGAAAGTATACTCCATACCTTGGATGTCCACAGACAACTTAGGTACTATCTTTACAGAACTGAGTCTTTCAGGTCTTCAGATCAATTGTTCATTTCTTGTGAAGGTAAGAAGAAGTAACAATCTGTGTCAAAATAGACTATTTCCAAATGGTTGTCTAAAGCTATACCTTTTGCTACACTCATAGCAATAAAGTATAGTGCCAAATGATTTGGCCAGATCCAAATAACATGTTTGAACAGAATGACCACTATCCAGTAATGTAGCATAGCAAGGACTGGGCAAGAGAGGTAACTGCCCTGCGTGCAAAGTGTTGGGGGGCATGATTAGTCCATCCTGATCACTCTTTAATGTAATACTCACTTTAAGATGATGGTATTACATTTGTGGTCAAATCTGAGCACTGTAGTGCCACTCTGTGTGTCCTCTACACTGTAACAACTGCTTGCTACATTGTAGCAAGCAGTTTGCCAGTTTGCTACAGTTTAAAAGGATTTTTTTTTAAACTGAAACCTGAGCACTGTAGGGCTCCCTGCAGGCAAAGTATAAACTGTAGCAACTGTTTGCTGCATTTATAGCAAACAGTTTGCTATAGTTTAAAAATATTTTTTCTTTTTTTAAATTAAAACATGAGAGTGAAGCACTATGCACAGACAGGTATAAACTGCATTAACTGTTCATAGTTTGAAAGAATAAATGCTTTTTATTTTTAATAAAGTATGTTAAAGGAGGGTTGGGGAAGGGCATAGAAACAAGACCTGAATGGTTGGGGCAGGACAGGGACATATCATGTAGCTGGCCGCCTGGTTGGTGTGCCAGCAGAAGGAAAATCTGTTTTTTTTTTTTTGGGGGGGGGGGGGGTATGTATATGGCTTATTACAGTGAAGTGCTTTTTTTGTTTGTTTTTTTGTTTAGCTCTTCACTTCAAGAGTTGAGTGGGAGGAACAAGTTGATAGTACCAGCCGAGGGAGCTAAGTGAAACAGCTAAGCTACTGCCAATGTATGCAGCCAGTATGATCTTCTCAAAGAAGTTAACTAAACTGAGTAGGCAGGACCTCCCTTAGACAAAGCCAAACTGATGTGGGTCTAGTCTGATAAGGTTTTTGATTCTGACTAGCAATTTGTGCTGCAATCAGCCATAAAGCTGATATCTCATATGTTAAATGACAATTTAAGTAATTAAAACACACTTCCCAGATATTTGAAAGATAGACTAGAGAAGTTAAATCCAGTATAAATAGGTCAAATCTG
>NC_056731.1:1832710519-1832723019 GCF_019279795.1 Protopterus annectens
ATATATATATATATATATATATATATATATATAGGACCACCAGGATGTTTGGGGTCTACATTTGCATTGCATCATTTGTTTTGCTTGCAGACTGTCTGCTAATAATGCGAAAGACATTTTTTACAAGGAAGTTCATGCAAGTTATATGTGATGGAGCAGATACACCATTATCCATGCAATTAATTCTAGCCATGATTCCAAAACTGAAGAAAAACAAACTGTCAAAAAAGAAACCAAAAGGTTCCGAACCAGCAGGTGTAAACTCCAAAGGTTTATTAGGAAATATAAAAGTAAAGCGCTTTACTTTTACATTTCCTAATAAACCTTTGGAGTTTACACCTGCTAATTCTAGCCATGATGGCAGATGTATGGTTCACAGGAGAAACTGCTGCTTCATATGATCTGCTGTTTCTGTAAATAGTATGATCCCTGGTGCCTGTGCGAATTTGAAATTGTTGACCAGATTTAAAGAATTAGACATTGCTGTCTAGAATGTCTTAGTGGTATGTTGTGCAGATTGTTCCACCAGTTAGAGCAGTACAACCGTGGGTTGACTTTTTGCTAGTTTCTGTCACACAGCATGGAAATGAAAGCGTAATACTCATTCTGTCACACTTTCAGGTAATACATCTATTTTTAATTTAAAGCAGATTAAGGGATCTCAAGAAATTAAAAGAATATTAAAAAAGACAAACTTTATATTAACAATTTGGAGACGTCTATGTAAGATTCCCATTGAATTAAACATTATTTTAAAACAGCTAAACCAGTAATTGTTATTTGGGGATGGAGTCTAGCCTGGTGGTACCTGCAGAAGGTTTAGTGCATTTATTCTAGCAAAGAACCCATTGGTTACTGCTTTTGAGACTGTAGATATGGCAACACATTAGTATTTAGATTGAGGGAGAATACTAGTACGTTCAGAAATCGTTCTTTTAAGAAAAGGTGAGAATTTGACAATTTTGTTTTAAATACAGAAACTGAGGTAAAAACCTGCTGACAAGGGAGGAGGCATTGCTCTAATGAAGAGATAATTTTATTTAGATGAAATAAATGTTATGCCTTCAGCATAGACTCATACAGTCATTACATGCATGACACAGTGACACAAATGGTCTCTTTCATGAACTGTGGAAGGCTGTATATAGAAGCTTTGCATCGTTTTCACTAAACTAAACTTTTAAATCAGTCTTACAGCTAGAAAATGCAGACTATTGCACCAGTCAGATATTTCTTACACTCCTCATGAAAACAACAAAAAAACAAAACTTAGCGAACACCCTGGTGTCCAGTAAATATTATCAAGATTCTGTGTGATTTCCCAATAGATAACAATTTTATATCAATGATATAGCAACAATATTTTAAATGTGGAGCAGCCTTTACAGTACTCCTTCCTTTGCGTCTTCTCTAAGTGCTCATGTGCTAGTAACTTCCAACACACTTGCTCGCTGCCACTTGATCTAATTGGGAAGTGCCATAACTCCCACTAGCCTGATCCTAGTGAATCACCTAGCCCTCCCACCACCCAACCCTACTGAACTGCATAGTGCAAGAAGAACCCTAACAATAACACTGAAGGTCCCACCTGATCCCTTACCCTAACCATAATACTCCCCCTCCTAACCATAAAGTTACTGATTATTATCTAAATTTAAAACGCCATTACCTACCCAAACTTAAGCTTCTCAGTTGCTCTCTAACCCTAAAGCTCTACTCCTGGTCCCCTAACCCTAACTGTATTCCCATTCCCTAAACTTAAAACTCCCATTTTGCTCCCTAAACCTAAAGTTCCTGATCACTCCCTAACTACTAAACTCTCTTCCAATTCCCTAAAATTAAAATCCCCCTCCTGCTCCCTAAACCTACTGTTCCTAACCACTCCCTAAACTTAAACTCCCTTCTCACTCTATAAAGCTAAATAGCCCCCTCTGTAAACTTAAATATCCCTCCCAGTCACTGCCTGAAATCCTAACCAGCATAGCTCTATACTCTCCCCAAGACTGCCTCACCTCACCTGGACATGCAGTTTAGTTAGTGTGTGAGTAGCTGGCCGTGCAAGCTACACGATTCCTCAAACTGTGGCTGTGAGATAATGGTATTCAAGTGTCTGAGACCTGGGCACTTGTAGTAGACTCCTTTCCTTTCTTCAATTTCCTTCTGTTTCTTTATATCCATTATCTAGCCACTATAAAAGTATCATGACAAAATGCAAATACTTAAAACATTCATTATGCTATGTGTTAGAATATATTTTTCAGTTAATTGCAAAAGGTTCATTCTTTGTCCCTTCTACCTCTCTGTTTTGATATATCAGTACTATATTATGTATCATCTTCCCTTAACATTTTTACTGGTATTATGAAAGTGCACGCATACTCCCAGTAGAGTTTTTACTTGTTATTTGAATATCTCATATCGAAAAACTTATAAGTTGTCCTTTAAGTAGACTAAAAAGTTTATATCTGATAGAGACTCCCCCTGAAAACAGTTTTATTGAATATATACTGCAAAATATCTTTGATCCATTTCTATTTTCAATGACGTTTAATGATGGATGTAAACATTTTTTTCTAATGCTTGATAGTATATTGCTTAAACAACTGTCTCTCCGTGCTCCTGTATCAGCTCTCTGCATTAGAAAGTATCTATGCTTCTGTGTCAGTTGGATTTTCATCCAGAGAATTTACAGCATGACATTAGACTGATTAATATGGGCAGAGGTGAGGTTTGTAGGATAAAAGTAAGTCTCAGTCAACAGTGGCAAAAGTAAAAAAAAAAAAAAAAGATAGATAGTTACTACAAAAACAGTTGCTCTGAAGGACGTGAGTATTCCCTGAGTATGATAAGAAATGCAGGACAATCCAACAAGAAAGATATTAATATAAAGGCAATCTTTAAGTAGTAATGCATGAAAGGGGCAAACGCTTAATTAAGGTGAATCACAATGTGCTGTTATGAAATCCGGGACCTGTTTATTTATTTGTATAATTTTGTTAACTAGTTTGATCACAGGATTTATATTGATTAGGAACAATGTACTAGATATTGTTAAAGCTGATAAACTGAATCCATAATCATAAAGGAATTCTCTGTTTTGAGTCAGCTCAGTATAGAAATAAATTAAATTATTGAATGATTGGTCAGGGAGTGGGAGTTTCCCTTTACAGCTCTAATTAGAAAGGTTGACAATCAAAACACATTTAAGGGAAAAGCAAATACCAGCTTAATTTGGTGAGACACATCGTTGCAGTGAGTAGTATTGTCAACTCACTGCAAAAGGTTCTCTGGTGTGATTCTGGGCTGGGGTACCTTGAGTACAGATTCTACATGTCCTCCTTGTGTTCACAGGGAATTTCTCCAGGTACCTCAGTTTCCTACTACATCCCAAAGATGTGGTACGTTGATTGGTGATTCTAAATTTATGTGTGTGTATGTGTGTTCATAGGTTGGTACTAGGCTATCGGCCCTAGGGCCTGTATAAGCTTAACCATAACAATTTCCTGACTATTTCTTACCACACTATTTACTTCCCTGGACCCCTGTCTAGCAGAGTGACTGACCTGATCCCCGGGGTGAATTTCCTTTCTCCCAGAAAATACACCCCTGGGATCACTTCATTGTCTCTGCTTGACAGAGGATCAGTTAATTAATCAATGGGCGGCCGACACACTCTGGCTAGGCTTATAAATGCCCTCGGGCAGATAGCCTAGTACCTACCTATGAACCTATGAACCATCCAATTGTCAAGGCTCCTTTTGAAGAGGGCCAAAGAGGCATGTATGGCAGTCTATTCCAGAGTCTGGGTAGTCTCTGGGTCAGGAACCTATCCCTCTAGCATGTTTTGTTTATTGTGATGACAAGGTTTAGATCCCTGGAGTGTGAGGCTCTAAGGGATTGAGATTTCTTTAACTGTAGCATGTCCAACAGCTCTGGGTTTTACATGGCCTTGTATGTTAAGCAGAGATTGCCTCTGAGTAGACGATATGCAACAGACTATAGCTGGAGTTTTTTAAGGCAGTCAGCGCAGGGCATCTTCTTTAGGCATGTGATTCTTTTAGTGAGGTATTTCTGCAGCCTTTCCAGTTGTTGCAGATGACTTGAGAGGTGTATACCAAACGGGGCATTGTATTTTATAATGGGTCTAATGAGGGATGAGTACAGTGGGACAATGACCTCCTATTTTCTGGATGAAAAGCCCTTAGTGATGAGGTGTGCCACATAGAAGGATTTCCTGACTCTTGTGGCAATGTGGTTATCGAAGGTGAGACCACTGTCCACCTGTGTCCCCAAGTCTCTTATCACACTTAAGGTGTTTAGTGTACTGCCACCTATGTGGTAATTCACTGGTACATGTTTTTTCCCAAAGGGGATAAATATACATTTCTTGGCATTGAGCTTGAGCCCATGGCTCTGGCACCAAGCATCTGTTTCTGTAAGGTCCTTTTGTAGAGTATCCACATCATTTGGGGATTCAATAATGGCTCCCAGTTTGCAGTCATCTGCGAACTTTGTTAGCCAGAGTCCCTTGGTGTTGACCTGTATTTCAGAGAAGTAGATGCCAAACAAGAGTGGTCCCAGGACTGAACCCTAAGGTACTCCACTTGTCACTTGTCTGGAGCTGAATTTGGAGTTGGCTACTTTTACAGGGTGGGTTCTGTCAGTAAGCCAGTTGGCAACCTGTCAAGTGACGTAGGGATTAATGCCCAGCTTAGTAAGTCTATCTATAATTCCAGAGTGGGGGTTGGTGTCAAAGGCCTTGGCAAGGTCCAGATAGGCTGTGTAGATCACCTTAACCCTCGTCCATGGCTCTGGAGACTGATTCAAAGAAGTCAATCAGGTTCAGGAGACAAGATCGGCCCTTCATGAACCCAAACTGGGTGGGGTCCAGTGTTTGAAGGTTGCCAATGTCTTTGTTTATAAGTTCCATGATAATACGTTCCATGGCCTTGCAGATCAGGCTCATCAGACTTATGTGGTGGTAGTTCCTGGGATCCAAGGTGGATCCCCCTTGTGGAATAGGATAACTATAGCTGTGTGCCACTCAGTGGGCATGAAGCCTGAGGTGAGGCTATGATTAAACATGACACTTAGGTGAAGTGCCAGTTCATTTTGTAGTTCATGTAATATGCAGTCCAGGATGTCATCTGATCCCATGGATGCTGTATTCTTAGCTTTGGAGAGTGCGTTTTTTACCTGTGTGGCCATTATTACCAGAATTTGGCAATCTTCCGGTATTGAGATGGGCCGTTTAGAGGGTCTGTCTTTATCTCTCTGAATATGTGTCTGCACGATGCGAAAGAAAGGCCTGTCAATCTACTTCTATTCCCTACTACCTAGTAAGCTCTGTGGCTGGTGATGCTATATGAGTTGAATGCAACTTGACAGCATTTGATGAATGGACACTGAAGATATTTCACAGAATCAGTGAGAGATATAAACTAACCCAGTTTAATAAGCTGAGTGGAAGTATGGATACACTTCTGTGACCATAAATTTTAGATATGTACACATGAGGTAGAACTGTCCCTCTACACAATATGCACATGGGAACACAAATAAAATAATGTTTTTAAACACTGTAAAAAGACTGCTTCCCCCTTCACAGTGGTATCCTTTACAGAACTCATGCATTCACATGTGACTGATATAAGTTATGCACTTTTACCCTCAAAGCATATTACACAACTGCCAAAAATCATTGACAAATGGTTCCTAAAACAACAAAGGGCATTTTAACATGTCACACTGATTCTGTCAGCATTGTTTGCCTGATTCTGAATATTTTGTTGCTGTTGAGCTGTACTTCATTCACTGAGTCCAATGCATAAAGTTGATAACACTTCTGAAAGGATGGTGACTTTCTACTAAAGTTTGCAGATGGCAACATTACAGATATATAATTTGTAATTCTGGGGTTTAACTTGTGTGGGAACTCCAATGCTAACAAAGAATACTTGTGACTTAGAAAGCAAGTTAATGCAATGAGACTAGATGTGAGGGGTGTCCTTTTTCACATGCCTGGGCTCTATCCCTGATTCAGTCTGCCTATGCAATGTCTATATCCCCAGGTCAGTGGAACTTAAGCTTCTTGTTCAACAAGCTGAGAAAACAAAACAATAAAGCACTCATAAAGGGAGAACTACTCCAAGGCAGCTGGGCATTAGCAACTGTTTTGTAGATTCCTGTTGAGAGCAGGTATGACAACAGACATGTTCCAACCCACCACCTGTTATTTTAAACATAAAGACAAAATATACACCCAGGCAAACTTTTACAATGCATAACTTTGGATACCTTTTAAATTGTTCTTTTCAGACATAGTAGTTTAAACTGCTTCACTTTCCATTTGAATAAGATAGATACAGCACATAGGCAGTAGATGTTCTGATACAACAGTGTCTGTATGAAGAGCTTAAAAACCTTTGCGGACAGCTGTTTGTTTGCAAACATGCTTGTGTTACCCATCTACATATCTCTGCCTCTCCATTTTATACATTTCCAAGGCTGTATACTTTAACTTCATACATGCTTACTGAATCAGGTATTCTGTGTTTTCCACATTAAAGAATATAGTGACCAATGGACATTATTTAAGAAAGAGGGATTTGTCCCACCTAATCATTTATCGAACATAACACTAAGTTTGGTTTTCTTTCTTTTTTTTTTGCATTAATGGTTTCTTTGCCTGTCTATTGAATATACTGTATTCCCTGCCAATCCCACAGGTTTTCATTTCTTAAGACTTCTTTTCCTATTAATGGGGGTTTTCATCCATTTAATTGCAGAAGTATGAAGTTTGGTTTGTCTTTCTACTAAAAGTTGGTATTTTGGAATGAAAAGCTTCCTGTGTTGTAATACCTTCAACAAAACTGTTACTCTGCATTTATCCTTCTACTATAGACTAGGATACTAATTCCATTCCTTCAGTTCTTCCAAACCAAAGGATGAAAAGGTCATACCGACAAGCCATTCAGTAAAATCTCAAAGAAAGACTCAGTTATGTAGTTTAAACACTGGTATCTCCTTAAGGGGTCATTTGCATATATCTCATGGGTCTCTAGTACAGGAGCCTTAGGTATTACACAGTAAAGACTCTAACTCAACTGGGTCTTACTTGGAGTATTCCTTCAGTTCTTGGGCTGCAGCTGTGAAGTTATGCTACCATCTAAATCTGGTTATTCACTGTGTATAGTTTCTCTATTGCAACCTTATCTTCCCTTTGATTAGTCAAGTATAATTTAGCACAATTATCACAACAAAATAAGGGTGCAGTTATGTCATTATTATAGTTACAGTTGTCTGTCTTGAAAAAGTTTCCAAGACTGTATGCAGCTCAGATTATGGATGTCTCATAATCTTTTCTAATTTTAAGATCCTTATGAAGTAACTTAAAACTTCTGTTATCTATGAGTCTTAAGTTCCCTTCTTAGCAAATTTACATCCATCCATAACCCCCTTTTCCCATTTTATATGGGGTTGGGGTGTCACCTCAACAGTGGCAATCATCTCAAGCCAAGGTTTTCACCACCAGGTGGCTAGCTCTGCTATGGTAGTTCATCCGTACCACTCACTCACACACATGGCCAATTTAGAATGTCCAATCCACCTACTGCATGTCTTTGGAATGTGGGAGGAAACAGGAGCAGAGGAAACCCATGCAACCGCTGGGAGGATATGCAGATGCCTTGAAGCAACAACGGTAACAACTGCACCACCATGGCCACCCAAATTTATATAATCACAGATACTAATACTTGATTTGCATCTCACTAACACCCAAGCATTGACCAGGGCAAGCAAATCCATAATAATTCCATACAGTCTAAGTAATACCACTTTTGTATGGTGATTTATAAAACTGAGGGGTATGTTATATGTTTCTATACTACATGGAACTATGATCAACACATGTCCCATCTTGTAGGGGTCATTCTGTTACCTACACTGGCATCATAAAACCTGAATCACAACACCATGTTTCACTAATAAATCTGACTTGAAATTTTACCCTGTCAAATGCAGTCCTACTTTGCCCTTTTCCCTCAAACATTGAGCACATGCATGAAAGACAGATATCATCATCAACTCCCTTTTTCTCATTTTTCTAAATGGGGTTGGGGTGTTGTGTGAAGTGTCACCACCTCAGATGACTCAGTGCCACTGTCTTAGCTTCATTGACAGTTGTGGCTGACTGTTGCAAGATTGTAATGTGCTCCATCCATTTCTTTGCAGGAGGTCATTGTTTCCTCTCCTCCTCCTTCTTCTTCTTCCCATCTCTCACAAATCCTCTTAATCAAATCATCTTCGACTTTCCTGCATATGTGCCCAAACCACGGAAATCTGTTTTACAGTACCTTTTCTGCAACTGGAGATAGTGCTCTGATAACATAATTTCTTCATCTGCCTCACAGTGTGCATTCTACCACCCATATCAGGCACTTCATCTCCATCACCTCTAACTTCTTCAACTTCTCTGCCTTTACTGCCCAGGTTTCTGTACCATACAGAAATACTTGCACACCTTACTTTTCAGCTTCTTTGGCATTCTTCTGTCACACACTACCCCTTATATTTTGTGTCAGTTGATTGCAGCATCTTTGATTCTAGTTTTGATCTCTTTATTCAGGCTACTCTTCTCCTCAAATACCCCTCCCAGATACTTGAAGCTGTTAAACTGTTCCATTATGTTGGCTTCTATCTCATATTTTCAGCTTCTTCAGATTTTTCCCACTTGCACTTGATGGCATGACAAATGTCTTTTCTGAAATAAGTTTCATCCTATGTGCCTTTAGTTTTGCATTCTATTCCTATATCATTTGATGAAGTTCCTTTTCAGAGTGTCCTTGAAATGCCACAGTACCTGCATACAGCAGCTTTGTTGATCTGTCCCTTTCAATCTGTTTACTAATGTAGTCAGTCCATCATCGGTATGAACAGTAGCAGCCTCAGAAATTAATCCTAATGAACACTCTCTCCTACTGGGAACCCCTCTGTGAATTTGAACACTGTTCATATTGTGCCTTTGTGTTCTTGTATAGCCTTCACTGAGTCTACAAATATTTATGGGATATGGAACAATTGCAGGACTTCCCAAATCAGCTTTCTTGGAACTTTGCCCTATGCTTTCTGCAACTTAAAAAATAGCCAGTTGGACTCTTTCCTCACCTCTAACTTCATCTCCACTATCTGTCCCATTACAAATATCGGGTCAGTTGTGCTGCATCCTGTTCTGAATCAGAACTTCATCTCTCATCTAACTTCCTATTATTTTGCATATTTATTTATCAAACACCCTCTCCAGAACGTTCATATATTGTGACAGGAATTTGATGCCTCTATACTGGCCACAGTTGTGAATGCCCTCTTTGTTCTTGTACACTGACATGACAATGCTCATTCTTCAGTCATGTGAGAAATGTCTTTTGCTCCATACATACACCTTCAGGAGCCATTTCTCCCCTAACTCACCCAACATTTTTTAGCACCTTTGTTAAATCATTACTTAAGATATAGGCATACATACATTAGCACAAAAAATATATTAACATTTTTTTTCATTTACATACATTATATATTGCATATGTCTTTCTTTATAACAACTGTCATTCAGTCCAGCATTACATAAATTGCTCAGTTCATGCATTCCCTTAAAATTCACCCGTCCTACTGAATATTATTCTGCATGTATTTTTTCTACAAATTACATTTATTTCTATGTAATTTGCTTCTTCCCTTCTGCGAAGATCCCACTTCCAGTTCTTTTAACTCTTTTATAATATTCAATACTTTAGATGCAGTTGGTTTAGATTTTGATTTCTATTTTGTAATAATTGTTTTTTTGGCAGTCAACAGTATTAAATTTTACAAGGCCTTACTATGTCTAGACAATCTAGATCCTTTGTTCAAGTTTGAAAGAATCATTTTCTTACTTACATCCATTTGGTTCCCCAATATTTCTAACAGCATATCCTGTACGGAGTTTCTAAAATATGCCAACTCATTAAACTCCCCAAAAATTTGTTCCCAGTAATCTCTTTCTTCTCCATCACACCTCCAAAATGTGTTTGTGGAAAAATTATTTGAAGTCTGTTTGTGGTGTAATCCACCCAACATCTTGATAATATCTGCTGTGACCTGAGGCTGCTGCTTTCCATGACTTCATTTTCCTTAGTGCTCTTTTTACTTCTAGGCTGAGCTCATATTCCTCTCTCATTGTAGGCTATTTATGGAGATGTTCAGCTTCTGTACATTTTTCTTCATTCAGAAGCTGCTAGAAGTACGCCTTCCATCTTCCTTTGATGTCATGTGGACTGGTGAGCAGGTTGTTGCCGGAATCCCTTGTGAAGAGGATCTAATGATGATCTATTTTATCTTTCTGTCTTTGCCTTGCAACCTGATAGGGTTTCTTTGTGCCATCTGCTGAATCACTTTCCAGAAGCAGGTATTATGCCTCTGATACCTTCTTCTTTGCTATGGTGACTGCCCTCTTAGCCTATTTGTTAGCCATACAGTATTCCTTCTTAGCTTAGTCCGTCTTTTCTATTTTCCCCTTTTTCCTGCACCACCTCTTTCTTTTCATAACTTTCTGGACTTATGCATCCCTGCACCAACTTTCATTATGTATCTTATTCCCATGCCTGACTCAGCTGCATATCTGTTCTATATTCTTCACACATGCTGCTTTGAGGTGCTAACATATTTCTTCATCTCCACTTATTTCTTCATCTTCATTAGTTCTAGAGACGTGTGTTTCTCTTTGAGCTCTTGTGCTGTCACTCCAGTCATTTTCTAGCACTTCAGGCTAGCCACTATTGACCTTACAGCCTTTTTTGACACTGCTGGCCACTAGTGGTTTATGGTCTGAGCTAGCTGTTTTGTGGGATTATTTTGCAATCTCTGATTCTAACCCAATGCCCTTTCCTTACTAGGAGAAAGTCAACCTGAGTTACATGTTGACCACTCTTGTATGTGATCTTGTGACTGTCTGTCTTGCTGAATCTAGTGTTGGCCACCATAAAGTCATTTGCCAGACAGACGTCGAGAATGGTCTCGTCTTCTTCATTATTCTTGCCCTACCCATGTGGACCCAGGAAGATTTCATATCCTGTTCTGCCTGTTCCAACATGAACAGTATGTTGTCTCATTATTATCATCAATTCATGTTGTCCTGCTGTATCTAGCAGGTCCTGTAACTGGTGGCTCAATGCACTCTTTTTCTCATTGTCCCAACCCTGGTGTGGAACGTAGGTTGAGATTATGAATACTCCCCTATCTTTATACTGCAGTTTGATTGCCATGAGTCTATCACTAATTCTGATGACAAAGTCAAAGAAAGACATTTCCCTCTTCATATTATTAATTTGCATAACATGTGTTTTCATCAAAACAACAAAAAAAAGAAAGAAAGAAAAAAAAGGAATATCTATTTTTCCTAATTTTCTGAGGAAGTATCCTGATATCAAAGAGATTCTTATGACTGCCTTCCTTCCGAAAACTCAAGGTGTGTCCAACGATTCTAAATCAGAACCTGATATTAGACTTAATTTATTGACCTTCTCCATACTATAAGTTATAGTACTCAGCCTTGTGCAGTATGATAGTAAATTTATGATAGTGATCCATATTGCACAGTTCCTCTTTAAAGAGTAAATCCTTAAATACAATTATAGCTGATTGAAACTTAAATCATATTGGGCTCCTACCAAAATGGGTAACCAACTAGTTATAATCTCATAAGTTATGCTTCTTGGGTTCAGTTCTTCTGTATGGTGAAACATGAGATTGTCTACTTCCTGTTATCTCTCCTACAAGTGGGCTTGATTGGCCCTTCCCCAGTCAGGGCATCTTCTAGAACAAGAAGTTTGTCTTCCCTGTAATGATGATTTTCATGTATCAATGGATTCTGAAAACCATGCTTCTTGAATGCCTGAGTCTGGCCTACCAATATCTTGAGCCTGCCCCTTCAAACTTACATTTTCAAAAGCACTATTGTTTATGTTTGTTATGCACTTTTTTCCTTCTTTTACTGATTCCTTTAAAATGGGTTGAAGATCTTAATCAACAGTTCTCCATTCTTTGCATCAATACATCTGGTACACTTCCTGTCTTGCAGATCCATTGACTATACACCTTTGAAATTATGTTTGTATGATCAGACTAAGTCACGGTTTACATTACTAAGCACTCTGTGATCTACAGACTGGACACAATCAGTAGAAATGACACAACCTTGTATTGGAATAGCAACTCAAAGACCTTTAGTAATAATGTCTGCGAAATGTCCCTAGATTAATTTAGATTGGCGTAACAAGAAAACACAAGTTTCTCTAATAAGCTGGTGTATGAGCATTGCTTTTAGCAGTCACAAGCATTTCCTAGAAACACAATCACTATAACTTTCCAGAATGTTGTGCATTGCTTTACTGTGTTGCTTTGTCTCAAAAGGGGTAACAGTTCAAGATCTAAATGTTGTAGCAGTCATGTCTAGGGACTAAACA
>NC_056731.1:1832728019-1832765519 GCF_019279795.1 Protopterus annectens
ACTGATCCAGGAAATTATAGACCTATCAGCCTAACTAGCCTGATCTGTAAGGCCATGGAATGGATTATCATGAAACTCATTAACAAGGACAATGGCAGCCTCCAAACACTTGATCCCACACAGTTTGTTTTTGTCAAGGGGAGGTCATGCATATTACATTTGGTCGACTTCTTTGAGACAGTCACCAAAGCCCTGGACGAGGGGAAGACAGTGCACACTGACTACCTTGACCTGGCCAAAGCCTTTGATACTATTTCCCATTGGGTTATAATAGATAAACTTTTTCAATTAGGCATCAGTCCGTATATTACCAGATGGGTAGCAAACTGGCTCACTGATAGAACCCATCTAGTCAAAATAAGGGAAGCCACCTCAAGCAGTAGACCTGTAACGAGCAGTATACCCCAGTGATTGGTCTTGGGGCTTCTGTTGTTTGGGATATAATTTTCTGAGGTGCAGGCCAAAACCAGTGAGCTATGGCTGATCAAGTTTGCAGATGACTGCAAGCCGGGCACTGTCATCAATTTCCCTAGTGATGTGGACATCCTCCAAGAGGGTCTTGCCCAAACAAATGACTGGTGCCAGAAACATGGCTTCAAACTGAATGCCAAGAAATGCATCATCATCCCCTTTGGGGAGAGTGATGTCCCCCGCAAATTATCACATTAATAACAACATCCTAAGCATGCAATCAGTTGTCAGGGACTTGGGAACCCAGATTGATAGCAACCTGACTTTTGACCACCATATTGCCTCCTTTGTACAGAAAACTTTCTACATGGTCCACCTCAGTAAGAAGGGTATCTTATTCAGGGTCATGAAGATCATAACATCCTTGCATTCTTCCCTTATAAGACCCATTATTGAGTGCAATGCCCCTTTCAGCATGTACCTCACAAAGTACATGCAGGAGCTGGACAGACCACAGAGGCTCCAGGGCCTCAAACATGTACCCTACACAGATAGGCAAAAAGCCTTGGCCCTCTACTCAGTCTCATACAGACTCCTCAGAGGTGACCTCTGGCTGGCATACAAAGCAATCTTAAACCCCACCTTGATGGGACTGCTGCATATCCACAAGTCAAGCTCCATTCGAGTAATCTACATGCGCAACCTCAGCCTGGTCTATGACATCAATAGGACTTGTTGGCTGGACAGATTTTTGTCCCAGAGACTCCCCCTTCTGTAGAATAGACTCTCTCTCCACATCAAGCAGAGTACCTCATTATCCCTTTTTAAGCTCAACCTGGATAACTGAATGGGGAACAGAAAAGACATCCATAGGATTCAACCTGTGTCTCTGCTGGACAGGGGCATTGGGTGCTGACTTGCCAGAACATGGGCTAAATTCTTGGCTAGGCTTGTAAGGGTCTCAGGGCCAATAGCCTAGTAGCTTCCTATGATCCTATGACCCTATGATTCTGAATAGTGGTAGTGTTATTGATGGGGCTTTTCTATGGTAAGGTGCAGGGTTCAGGTTAAAGTTAAGCATTGGTGAGGTGGTGCCATGGGGCTCCATTGCCATAACACAGCCACTAGACAAGACAGGCTCAGACAAAAGCTTCAACACATATTCGCAATTACTTAGCTCTTATTCTAACCTTAATCCACAAACACTTGCACACCAGTCTACCCCAAACCCACACTTACCTGCATTCTATCCATCTAACAACACTGAAAAAAGAGATGCTTAATAAAACACCTTCATTCAGGTTGTCAAGAATAATGAACATTCAACAACTTGAGTATAAGTCCTCACACATACACATACACATATTTAGATATATGTGTGTGTGTGTGTGTGTGTGTGTGTGTGTGTGTGTGTGTGTGTGTGTGTGTGTGTGTGTGTGTGTGTGTGTGTGTGTGTGTGCGTGTGTGTGCGTGTGTGTGTGCGTGTCTGTGTGTGTGTGTGTGTGTGTGTGTGTGTGTATGTGTGTGTGTGTGTGTGTGTGTGTGTGTGTGTGTGTGTGTGTGTGTGTGTGTGTGTGCGCGCGAGTGCATGTGTAAATGCTTTCAAACATACAAGAAAATGAAAACGTCTCATTATACTTTTGATGTTTGGAACCTTGACATGTATGTTTAGTGTGCAGATTTCTGATTATTATATCACAGCCATTGCTATTAGTAGGGTGGGGACATGGGGACCAAATTACACAGGGCTGTAAACAAGGTTTATAAATTCATAGGTTCATAGTTGTGTACTAGGCTATCGACCACTAGGGCCCTTATAAGCCTAGCCAAGCATCTCAGATGTGACTCACAAATTTGACTAATGTAGGTGGTGATTTACTGACTGACTAACTCTGTCTATCAGTGATATAGGAGCCAGACTAGGGGTGAGTTTCCAATTACCCATCCACTCGTCCAAGTTCTGCTTAAATAGGGATAGGGAGGAGCTCTGCTTCACATGGATGAGGAACCTGTTCCAGAGAATGGGAACTCTCTGAAAAACATATCTGTCTCTCCAACATGTCCTATTTATGTTGAAAGCAAAATGTAGGTCTTTTAATCTAGTAGTTGTGATGCTATTTCTTCTGTGATGTGCAAAAATCACCTTAGAAGTCTGTATGATGCCATATAAAGAGAAGACATTGTGTTTACTCCCTGCATGTTTTTTTTAAGGAACCTTGATGTTCCACTTCCTGCATTGTTTAGTCAGGTACATACCAAAGGGGCCATTGTGCTCTATGATGGATCTGATAAGGGCTGAGTACAGTGGTGTGATGTCCTGTCTGGACCTAGATGCAATTGTCTTGCTTATAAGTTGAGCAACATAGAACTATTTTATTACTACCTTGAACACAAGTTATTATCTACATGAGTTCCCAGATCCCTGACTAGTGAATCAACTTTTAAGGGTGTTTTATTGATGACATAGTTACCTGGTGTGGCAGATTTTCCAAAAGGTACTATAGTACATTTCTTGGTACTGAGTTTTAAGCCATAGCATTGGCACCAAGCATGTGTCTGTATTAGACCTTCCTGAAAGACGTTCTCATCTTGGGGGGATTTAGTGACTGCTCCCAGTTTGCAATCATCTGCATACTTGGTCAGCCAAATGCCTTTGACATTAACTTTGACATCGAGAAGTAAAAGCCAAACAGGAGTGGGCCCAGCACAGAACCCTTGGTGTCTCCACTGATGACCAGCCTCTTTGTGAAGGTGACCTCACTGATTGTCCTCTCCTGGGCCCCATCAGTCAGCCAGCTAGCTATCTAGCATGTTATAAAGGGGTTTATACCTGGTCTAATAAGTTTGTTGACAATGCCCAAGTGGGGTATTGTATTAAATGCTTTAGACAGATCTACTTAGAAAGTATGCCCTTTTTCTCCTCCACCATTGCCTTAATGACATTTTCAAAGAAGTCTACCAGATTCAGTAAGCATGACATTCCTCTGAAAAAGTAAAACTGGGATTGATCCAGACCTGGAGATCTCCTATGTCCTTATTGATAATGTCCATGATAATTCTTTCCATGGTGTTGAAATAAGACGTCAAACTAATGGGTCTCCCGTTTCCAGAATCTGCTGATGGTCCACCCTTATAAAGGAGGAATGATTGTTACAGTCCTCCATTCTCAAACTGAAAACAGTGACTAAGGAAGAAAAGAAAGAAATAGCCACACTAACGGATGATGTTTTTTTAGCTTTCTTCCACTTTTATTGCACGTGGACTTCTTCAGAAAAACCAGGACGCCTCCCTACGTCCTGGTTTTATGACCAATAAACAGGAAGTGATGTTAAAATCATGAACATTGTATTTTACATTCGTATATATAAAAAAACATTTTTTGTGTTCCAATCATGAAACACAAGAACATAAACTGACATGTTATTACAACACATTGTTACTTGTGATAAATAGTGCCTTAAAAAAGGCATACTTAAAAATTATTTCTTAAACGTTTTTTTGTTTTAATTTTTTGTTTTATATTGTATATTTTTCTCTCTCATGACAAAAAGCCTGCTTTAAGACTATAGTTAAATAATGACTCCAGGGGTCTTGATAAGTCATATTTTAAACTATTCAAGAGGCATTCTGGGATGTTATCAGGGCCCACTGAGGCCATGTTCTTGGCTTTAGCGAGCGCAGCTAAGACAGGCTCCCTAATTATAGCTGGAGGGGTTATGTTTGTGGGTATTTTTGAGGGGTTGGTTGGGGTCAGAAGGGGTTAAGGGTGGAACTGAATTTGTCTGCTAACAAGTTTGCTATATCAGTGAATGTGGCACCATTAACTACCTATTCAGCAAACTGTTGTGTGCTGCCCTTGAGGTTTCTGACATAGTTAGAAGGCCTTTTGGTTATCTTTCACCTGAGAGGCTATCTTAACCTCAAAGTTGGCTTGACCTATCTAGCCCTCTTAGTTGCCTATTTACGTTGGTGAGACAGTTTCTATCTTTATTGGAATTACCCTTCCTGATTTTTGCCATAATGCTTTCCTTTTGTTGAGTACCCTGTTTAATTTGGGATGCTACCAGGGCAGTTTGTTTCTAGGGCTAGTCCTGGGCTTACTTCTAGTAGGTATGCAGCCATTGACATAGTTGTACAGAGTTTCTGAGAGCAGTTTAGCATATGTTGCCATATGTGAATGCTGCTAACGATTTTATATTGGTAAAACCAACTGTCCGTTTAAAACCAGGATTCTCAAACATATGAATGAGTTCAAGCACAAATCAGCTATGAATGCATTATCAAAGCATCTTGTGCTATTTTCAGGACACAAATTCTCTTTTATGGTATTAGAATGTGTTTCAGATGGACCAAGAAAAGGTGACTTATTTAATACTACTGAATACAAAGAGTTATAGATCGCAGATTTAAGAGTGGACATTGAACCAGGTCTTAATGGTTTTCATTCCCTTAAACTGGCCCTGAAGAGGCGTCAGCTAAGGAAAGTGATTTGATTGGGCAAACCCCTATATAAAGAACTAATTATTGTTGAGTGATTTTAGGATCTGAAGAAGGGTATTCCGAAAGCATTTATCCATCTTATTGCTTTAAGTGTTTTAATAATTTGTTGAATAAACCCAGTCGTCTTGTGGATTTTAGCTTTTTTATGAGCAGTTTAGCATAGGCTGCTGTGTTCTCTGGGTTTGGAGGGACAATGAATTTTGACAATCCATCACTTAAAAAAGGTAATTTGAATTGGAATAGTTCCTGTTCGTGAAGTGAAACTTCTTATGAGACGCTAAGTGAGCTCAAACTGAAACGGAAAAGTGAAACTTAAAACTCCTCCCACTAAGGGTGGAGTTTGACTTACATACTCTAATTTAGCTTTACACACACACACACACACACACACACACACTGAGAGTGAGCAATAGCAAGTGATCCCTGGCAGCAGCAGTTAACAAGGCACACACACACACACACACACACACACACACACACACACACACACACACACACACACACACACACACACACACTGAGAGTGAGCAATAGTAGGTAATCCCTGGCAGCCAGCAGCAGTTAACGGGGTACACACACACACGCACTCACACACACACACACACACACACACACACACACATATATATATATATATATATATATATATATATATATATATATATATACACACACACACACACACACACACACACACACACACACACACACACACACACACACACACATACACACACACACACACACACACACACACACACACACACGCATGCACGCATGCATGCACAGTGACAGTGAAAAGTGTGAGTGAACAAGCCATCCCTGGCAGTCACACCCACAAACATGCTAAAAAGATCTATCTGGGTCCAGACTGCTTAGCTTATAATATAAATAGTAAAGCATGTTTCCTTAAATTAAGGGAGGATTGTCATGAGTTTCAAAGGTGAATGAAGCAGCTGCACTCTTTCTTACTTTGGTACTACAGTTAAGCTTGGCTTAAGAACCTTAACAGGGAGCAATGCTTTACTAGTGCAAAGTCCACATTAATAACTGAATAAGCTATAAACTGAGTGACAGAAGTGAAATGTTTATGTCAAAGGAGATGGCATTCTGGCAAAATAAACATAACATAATAGATGGTCTCTACCATATGCTGCCAACAATTGATTCAGCAGAAACATGAAAAAGTAATAAAAGCAAACAACTAAAACAACTAACCATACAAGCATTTTAGATCTTTTTAAGTATGTGAAGCAGCCAGTTATCTACTTCTGGCATATATCTAGTTGTTTGGTTGAACTTTGACAAAATGCCACAAATCTCAACTTCTTAGTTCAAGAAATCTGGACAAACCCTAAAATAATGGGGGAACAAATGCCCAAAAATAGGGACATATTTTAAATATTGCATTTATAAGCTTAGAAAACAGCATTTGTGTTAGCATGTATAGTTTTCTGAAAGATATGAAGTCTGAAACCTCAATGTATGTCACTATTTAGTGACTTCAGTCCTCAGTGATTTGCCAGAGGGGAAAAAAAACACATTTTATGAGGAACAGACTAAAAATATGAGGCAGAAATCTAGACACTCTGAAAAAATATGTGTTTGGCCACCACGCACGTTAGAATTGAAACTTCTATAATGAAGTGCACAAATGTACTTCTAACATGCATGGCAGCCACACACGTTTTTTGTTTTTAAATGGGATTATGAAGTTGATTTTGATGTGACAACTTTATGGTCAGACTTTAACAGGGAGGATGAGATATTGGGGGGAGGGGTGGCATTCTCCCGTATTTGTAAGCATGAGGTCCAGCATGTTGGAGTGTCTAGTGGGCGCATTCCTATTTGGTCAAGAGTGCTTGTATTTACACAGTCTAGGAATCTCTGTGCCTGTAGATATGAGGCCTTATAGGATTTCCAGTCTATAGACTGGGTAAATAAAGTCTCTGATAATAGGGTTTTAGGTTGAATGGTAAGTGTCTGCTGTAGGTCCAAGTATGCCTTGTGAGCTTCTTGGGATATGCAGTGTGACCTACAGCTGGCTAGGATATGGTATAGGATTTTGTCTATGGTGATCTGCATGTGGTAGAACTCCAGAGCATCATCCTGTTTGACCACCCTAGAGGTATGATCATTACTGATGTATATCGAGACACCTCCTCCTTATCCCTTGTCTGTGCAGCTACCAGTCGAAAAGTGTGGAAAACACTGGAACTTTGCACTTCCAGGGTACTCTCTGCCACTTTAAACCATGTCTTGGTAACTGGACAGATGTCTATATTCTTGAGTGTGAGGAGAACTTGGAGGGAATGCAGTTTTTGTTTAGGTTTCTGGCAATGAGCAGTAACACCTTGAGGTTCAGTTTACTTGATTTTGTTATGTTGGTAGGTTTGTCAGTTTGGCATTGCCTAAAAAGGGCACAATAGAGGTGGATAAAGTTTTAACCATTATTTGAAAGCCTAAAATAGAGAGGGGAAGACTATCCTTAGCAAAGCAACATAGCCTGTTAACCATATCCTCCCAAACTGTCAAATATTGGATCCTCTTAGAATGACACTGGAAACACAACCAGTTGTTGAAGTCAATCATTTTTCTCTCATATTGTGGCATCATCCTTGGTGATGGTAATATGCTGGTCAATGCTAGGCTCATACCAACCTGAGACACATAGTCTGAAAGCTCAATAATGTCTCTCTTCATATAGTCCAGAGAAGTGCATCTCAAGTCATTTACACCTACACGGACTATGATGAAATCATACTGGTACCTGCGGTGTAATTACTTGACTGTGTGTTATTTGGTGGATTCTGACTCCAGATAAGCAACTAATTGTTATCGTCTCCTTGATCAGCTTGGTTAGAGGAGCATCAGTTTATATATTAAAATGGAGTCCCCTATGATGAGAATCCTGGAAATTGTGTTGGCTTGTCTTAGGGACTTAGTGTTTGGGGATCTACTGATAGTCATACCTCTCAACCATACCAAATTCCTTGGTATTTATCAGTTTTGAGGGCAAAATAATGGGGTGCTATGAATTTCCGAGTGGTTCTTCCAATTACCAATTTTTTTTTTTAAATTTACAATTTTAAGTTATGGCTGATGTCATCACACATTGCCAGCATATCCTACAATGTCATCAATGTGCAGGGGCATGTATGATAACATCACCGTCGTGAGGCAGTGCTTCTGGGGTGGTGACGGACTCAGAGATTGGAGTAGAACTGGGAGAGGGACTTTAGATACGAAATTGGCAGTTTTGCACTGCCTGAAAATTGAAGATGTTCATCATGCTAATCTCCTCTCAAGTCAGCAAATGACTTAACAGAAAAGAATTTACAACAGCAGCTGTGGCCCTGAACACCAGTTGCAGTAAGTAACAGACAGGGAAATTGTAACTGTTGTGTCAACAAGTTTTAGTAAATGCTTACCAGAGTAAGCCATCCAAAGTCTTAAATCAGCATTTTGGACAGAGCAGGCTAACTTTTCTGATGAATGAGTTGACTAAAAAAAAAACTGTCCCTCTCAGATCCACCTCTTCTCATGAGCCCTGCCCTTCTTTTCCACTTGGTTTACAACATGACCAGTGGTAGCTCTTCATAAGTTTTCTTTCTTTTTTTTTTTTCTTTTGATCAGCTGTTTAATGATAGGGGTATACCCCGTAAAGGAGGACTTGGGTTTACCTTGTCTTGTTTTATTTACTAAGATTAATGGCTACTCCATTTCACTCCACACAACTGACATGGTTTCACCTCCCTGTTTTAGTAATTCTCAAGATGCTCCCCCTACCTTCTACAAAAAACTGAACTTACACACAGATTTTCCATTGTACTCTAACGGCGACCTGATTACTTGTGATTGCATGCCTCTAGGTCACAGGGCCCATATTTTGGAGGTTCAGGTGTCACAATGTATTTTTCTAGGGGAGAGGATTATTTTTAACTATTACATTAACAATGGGCATCTCCTCAGTTTTGAATAGGGAAGTGAGAAAGTGTTTGCAGCTGTCAAGTTGTAATGGTTCAAATGTTGGCATTCACTGATATTTTTCTGCTGTTACAGTCTAGTGGTAAGCAAAAATCATCTTACATTTTTTGTCTTGGTCATCATTTTCACTTTTTCGTAATTATATTATTAGTAATGATACTTTATTTTTGTTTTCACGTACCAAGCTCAAAAAGTGTATAATTCATTTGGTGTTTCCAAGCTATTGTGGACAGATACTGATACCATTACTAAGCAGATAATCCTCAAAGGCACAGTCCCTGTCCTGCCCCTTGTATGACTAGAATATTTATACTCACACTTGTTTGTAGCAGCCACAGTTGGGTTTCTGAGGGTAGTCAAATTATATGCATCACTTAACTTCCAAGCACAGTAATAATTTTCTTTGTTTTAATATTTTAATAAATACTTGGTCATATAGTGTATATAAGCAGCTGTTTTTGAACATATTGTTATTGAAGTCAGATGGGAATGGCACAGTGGTTAGGGCTGCTGCCTCGCAGCTCTTGGAGTGCCCTTTGTGCCTAGCCTGCATGACCTCTCTATGTCCATATTGGCTTTGTTTACAAGTTCTCTGGTTGCTTCACACATTCAAAAGATATAGTGTAAAAGTAGCTAGTTAGCAATCCATCAAATGCTCCTATGTTATGTGTGAGCAAAGGCACCTGGGTCTCTCATTCTTTCTGTAGGAAGCACAGTCACTATTCTGAGAATTAATACACATCTTCTGAAGTAAAAGAAGTGTATAACTCTAGTTATTGTCATTATTTTTTAAATGTAATTCACCACCCTCTTTTCAGAAGTCCATATCCAAATTTCTTATACAAATTTTACTAGTTTTAGGAGAGATCAAGATGACCAGAGCTAAAGTTTGAGTCAAATCAGGGATATCACTGAAAATCAGGAACAGTTGAGAGGTAAAAATTATTTTCTGGGAAATCAGTGAATATTGCATTCACTTGATAATGCCTGACATTAGAGTTTCATAGTTCTTATTTTGTTCAGAAGATGCACATTGATGCAAAAACTCAACTGATGTATTAACTTTTTAAAAGTGAGTTAGGGTAATATTTAAAAACTGACCCAATCCTGAGCCTTTGCCCCCTCTTAGGTTTGTCTTTGTCCAGACTTCTTGAGCAAAGAAGTTGAAAGATACGGTTTGACTCATAACTGGAAGTTCATATGCGTAGGTTGACTTACTTAAACAATTAATAAAAAAGGGCTAAAATACTGTGGCTTGTGTGGCAATAGATTTTACAGTGTTCAAACATGCTCAAATTAAAAGGAATTTCTTTGTTGCTTGTCCTACCTTCTTTCTTCTTTCAGCATGCATGCTTGTTTCTGATAACTAGACTCACATTTATTTCTTTTTCAGTGCAAATGCAGTACAGCTGTAGCAATGTCTGTGCATAAATCTACAGGCATCATATCAGTTTTTCTGACATTGAGGTACATTTAATTTTCTCAAGAACCTATTGTTTCCCTTACTGTGCCTGGCCGTGTGTGTGTGTGTGTGTGTGTGTGTGTGTGTGTGTGTGTGTGTGTGTGTGTGTGTGTGTGTGTGTGTGCGTGTGTGTGTGTGTGTGTGTGTATGCGTGTGTGCGTGGGTGTGTGTGTATGTGTGTGTGTGTGTGTGTGTGTGTGTGTGTGTGTGTGTGTGTGTATGTGTGTGTGCGCACGCGCGTGTGTGTGCTTTTTTCCTAAGACTGTAATGGCCAACATCTGTAAGAGTTTGTAGACATTATTTGCCTAACGCGTAACTGTGTGCATGTGCTTGTGGTTCAGTGTGTGCTTGAGGTTATTTTTCATAAACAAATAGCATCATTGATGTAAAAGACATATAAAACAGAACTGATATTAGCACACTGTTCCTTAACTAAAGTGGGGCATCACACTGGCAAACAGCACATCTTCCCAGGTTGAAAGCCTTTACACAATATTGGTTTACATAATGTTCTATAAACTTCTTAGCAGGAGTTGCAACCATATCTTTCAATCTCTCAGAGCAAGAAATCTGGACAAAAATAATGTTGGGACAAAAAGACTCAAAATAGGGAGGGACAGATTTTAAATATTGCTCCTCTAAACTCAGATATTTGCTAGAATAACAGGTTTTACATTAATATATATTTCTTGGGAGATATGAAGTCTGAAACTCAAATGTCTTCCATTAACGATTATTATTTAGTGACTTCAATTTTCATGCTGGTATTCACAATTCTATTGGAGTGGGTGGGGTTACATGATTATGTATGCAAATTCTATGTTAATCAGCATCCTGATTTTTGGCCAACTGTACCTACTTTTCATGGGCCTTTGTCTAGATTTTTGATGTTTCCAGGTTGAGAGGTATGCTGAGAGTGACAGTATGTTTGGTGCTAGGTGATGTTTTTTCTGAGTGCCTTTGGGCTTGCTGAGGCACAGATTTGAAAATGTGTGGTATAGGCAATCTTTGTGTTTAGGATGGTTGCATTGAAGTGCCTCAGCATACGTTAGTCTATGAATGTGTTGTATACTATGTGAGGTGGGTGTTGTGTGCATGGTTTTGACAACATGATGTACACTTGTATGCTAGATTTTGGCCTTCAGTGTCATTGTGTAAGTACAGCTTTTGCACACTGTGTCTATATCTTTAAGGATTAAGTGGTTGTCAGTAAACATGAGACAATTGCTACATTGTTTCAAGATACCCATATCTACCAAGCTGGCTACAGAGAAGTTAAGAAATTGCATATCCATACTGTCCAGTCCTTTGGCTTTTGAACTACAATGTGGTGGTGTATTGGGGTTAGAAAGCTATTAAGGGTGCTTTATTGGAGCAGATTATCCTAAACTAAACAGAAGTAAATTCTACTAATTTTATGTTTACTCACTGAATTCAATTAAATCTATAGGTATTGCCACATTACTCCCAACTAGCTTCTCTAAGCTTGTCAGCGCACAAGGTATTTGCTCTATATTGCTGCTTTGCAGGGTACGGTTTTATGAACCGTTCTTTCTAGGCATCTGCTACTGTACAGGACACTGCTCACCTATGCGAAAGCACAAAATTTATAGCAGCACAGGAAAAACAGACAATTAACTAATGAGCCCTTTAGCCAGTAAAATGACTACACTATGAGTCCTTTTGTATATTTTCCAACTCAGATAGACCAGTCAAACATCCCCTGCCACAAGATGAATAAAACCAGTCCTCCTAATGTAAAAACACAGTAGAAGAGACCTACAGGTGTAATGCTACCACAAAGCACTTAGACAGCTAGCTGGAAATCCCTTGCTGAATGCACGTTTAAGACAGCAGTAAGAGTGAGAGGAAAATAATTTTTTACAAAAAAGAAAAATCTGTGAAATGCACACATAAAACCAGGAAACAGTAGTTATCACTCAAAATAACTTAAGTGAGATTTTCATTCAGTTATTTAATTTTGCTTGGATGGCACTGGATACAAGTAAAAAATTTTTAGAATTAAGGTTAGTACTCCAAGCTTTGCTAAGCTCCTGGAAAATGAACAGGAGACTCTATGTAGTAAAGGAGGTTTACTCAAGAGTGATACTGCTTTGTTGGGTGGGCACTCGGTAACATGGATCTACAGAAAACAATAGGTGGGAAGATACATAAATAGGTTTTACAACAGTCAATAACAATGAAAGAGGTAAGGGAGTAACTTTGTAATCAGATTATCATAAGGGGTGGGGCAACAGACACAGCTTTATTATAAAACAACAAGAGCAAAAGGGTGGGAAGGTTGGGAATAACAAGCAGGCTAGCTAGGGAAACATGCAATCAAATAAAGCCAATATTGCAGTGCTTTCAGAAACTTTAGCTGAATTTATTAGTGGCGATGGCAGACGTGAAGAATGCAACTTTAAGCAGATAAAAGATAAGCAGGAAATAAAAGCAGTGAAGCACAAACTGGAGTAGAGAAACTTCTCTCACTATTGACTACTTACTACAGTTTAAGGTATCAGACCATGCAGAAAATTAACAGTAATGCTGTTTATGGAAAAAAAAACAATAATAAATGACTAAGGCTCAAAATCTCGCAGGAGTACACAGTTCTGCCACAACTGTGAATTAAACAATAAGACTATGGGCCAGCAGGGTTTAAAATACAAATAGCTTTTACAAGTAATTCTATTTGTGGAAATGAAAGTACAGAATAATGCAGAAACACAACTTGCTAATTAAATTACAAGACTCTGATCTTAGAACAAACTTAAAAATGCAAATGGAATAGAGCAGAAAAGTACAAAGGAGTTTTACCACACAGGTCTTTAAGTGCAACTCAAATATTTAAGCATATTTGAAACAATTTAACTCTTTCTTTCTTTCTTTTTGTTTGAAAAGCTAACTACTCACAGTTCCAAACAGAAGGACATGACATGGCATCCATCAAAAATATTTTGGCACATTTATATGTACATTACTTCCTCTAAGATCTCAAGCTAGTTATAGCTACCTCTCCTGTAAGTGTCTTAAAATAAGTTCAATGTCCAGACTTGAATTCTGTTGCTGTATATATAGTGTGGATTCATATCTATTGAAGCATTCTATACTCAAATATATGTTTGCATTATAAAAAAAATGTGTCTTATACAAATTGTTGCATGTTGGCAACCAGATTTACAAACCCTGGTATTCACTCATATTAAAGGCATTCAGATAAGTGGTGATCAGCATATGTGATTAATATCAGTCCAAAAATAACAGAGAATATTGTGAGATATTTGTTAAAGTAACAGTAACGTGTAGTCAGATCTGCTGAAAGTGCAGCAAATTTATTTATTATTATTTATTTATATTTGTTTACTTGGAAAGTCTGTCTAGGTCCAGTGGAGCCCATTTTCAGTGGAGGCCAAGGGAGAAAAGTTCCAGCAAAATATAACCCAAGAGAAAATTACATCAGAAAATTATACAAGACAAATTACTCTAGTGTTAGCATTTCACTTACATATATGAAGATAACAGTCACATACATTATTAAGAAAAATAGATAGCGACAGGTATACCTTATGTTTATCTATTGGTGTTTGAGTAGAATTTACTGATTGACTGGTATTAAATATTATTAACATAGGAAAAAGGATGTTGACAGAGAGGATAGGGTTAAGCTGTGTGAAGGAGGAAGAGCAGGCAGAGAAGATAGGAGGAATGCTGAGGGCAGTAAAAGATGATTCCAGGGGAAGGGAGAAGAGATTGTTGTGCAGAAAATGAAAATCACAGAGAGTTTTTAATAGAAATTGAGGTTAGCAGAAGGATTTTAGTCAGGTTGAGAGCAGGTACAATTTCAGGATTTAATGAGATATTTTTAGGGAATGTTTGATGGTAGGAAGATTTTGGTTAGTTCTGATACTTATAGGTAAGGTATTCCATTCTTTGGCCACTGAGTAAACGTATAGGCAATGGTCTGCAGTTTTACTAGATTTATGTATAGCAAGCAGGTGTTGAGTCTCTGACCTAAGGGGTCTTTTGGGTAAATAGCTGAGTAGCATGAAACTAAGAGAAGGGCAATTATTGGGTTTATATATTATTTTGTGGGCAGTTAACAGCTATAAGTAACTGAGATTCTCTGGAAGTTCTAACAAATTTATTAGAGTTTGAAGAATGGTCC
Organism: Protopterus annectens; assembly: GCF_019279795.1. Taxonomy (NCBI): domain Eukaryota; kingdom Metazoa; phylum Chordata; order Ceratodontiformes; family Protopteridae; genus Protopterus; species Protopterus annectens. Next base: position 1,832,742,548 of record NC_056731.1, read on the forward strand.
AGCGGTGGTTGTGCTATGCTGCATTTGTAGCAATTTTTGCTATTTTTTTATAGCATGATTCAAGTTTTGATTTTTGGAAGATGTTGAGATTTGTAAGAGTGGCAGCACCATATAAAAGTGAGGGTAGAAGGCAGGTAGTGGCAAAGGTAGATTTTGTGGCTGTGTTTAAAGGAGTTTATGCCTATAGAGCATCTCTAGTTTCTGATATTTATACTATTCTGCATGTGTAGATCAAATTTAAGATTTCTGTCAAGTGTTACTCCTAAGAGTTTAGTATGAGGAACAACTTCAATTATAGTACCATTCTAGAAACTGATCTTAAACTCAGTTTTTTAGCAGTGATTCTTTTGAGGATAAAGAGGAGAAGTTTAAGCATTTTAGGATTGCGTAGGAGTTGTGAATTGCTAAGCCATAGTTCAATGGAGGAGAAAGCTTCTTGGGTTATCTGTTGCAGTTAGGTGAGACTATTTGAGGAACAGACAATGACTGAATCATCAGCATATTGTATAAGAGAGGCTGGATGACATGAAATGTGGAGATCATGGATAAAAACATTGAAAAGGAGAAGACCAAGAATGCAATCTTGTGGTACACCAGTGATATTAAGAAGATATGGTGAATTGGAGCCTTGCCACTTAACAGATTGCTGCTTGTTAGATAAATGGCTGGTAAACTACTGGACTGATTTTGGGGATATACCTAGGATGGAGAGATGTCGTAGAACATCTGTATGTGAAACAGTATCAAATGGCTTTGAAAGGTCCAGAAATAGTGATGAGATGAGTTTTCCAGAGTCAATAAAAGAAAGTAATGTAGTTGTTGTGTTATGTGTTGGTCCGAAGCCATGTTGGGTTGTTGTTAGGAGTTGGTTTTGTAAGAGATATTCAAGCTGTTGGTTATGGACACATTCTTCTAATAACTTGGCAAGTGGGGACAAAACAGAAATGGGCCTAAAATGTGATATTTCAGTAGAATTACCTACTTTATGTATGAGGATTATGCATTACTTTTTCCAAATGCCTGGAACACAACATTCACTAATTGATCTGTTTATAAGTGTACTGACTGGATATGCTATAGCTTCTGCAGCAATTTTTAGGTATTCTGGTGGGAGGCTGCCTGCAGAAGATGAGCTAATTTTCAGTTTAAATAGCAGCTTTTTATTATGTTGGTAGGCACAGACTTTAGAGAGAAATTTGAACAGTTTGTAGTGGTAGTTTGGCTGGGATCAGGTGAAAGAGACAGTAGTCTGGAAATTATGGTTGTGGTTGAAAGGGTAAATGAGACAGAGTTGGTGTTTTGATGTTTTGCAGTAAGAGTGAGGATTGGGTGGTTTATCTAACTGGTTATACTGGCTATGTAGTCAATAAAATTATTAAACAAGATAGCTGTTTGAAGTGGACATTTATTAGAATGGGGAGTGGGATCAGATTTGGAACCTGGGCTAAGAAGTGAATTAATAGTTGACCAGAATTGTTTGGAGATATTTTTATGTTTGTTCTGGAACAGCATGTAGGATTTTTTTTGTCTTTATTTTACTTGGATTTTTGGCTTGATTACACTGGTATCTAAATGTTTGTAAATGAGTATTGGTTTTGTATTTTAACCATTCGTTCAATGTTTTATCTCTGTTACTCCTTATTTGTTTGCAGTGTTTAGTTAACCATAAGGCCTGTTTAGTATTGATTCTTCTTCTGTGAAGGGGCTATACTAATGAGACAGGCTGGGTAAGTAGTATTAAAGTCTAGATGTAAGGTTTTAGGGCAGACCAATTAATAGATATTAGTATATCTGTGAAAGTATTTTAATTAAATTAAAATAGATTGTGGGTCATTTTAAATTAATGTTGTTTCTGTATTTGGGAACATGCTCTATTGGGGTCTATATTAGCTGCTTGACCGCTTAAATGTTCGAATCTCTAAAGGTCGACCTTTAGAGATCAAACAGTTAAGTGATCGAAATTACACAAAAATAAAAAAAAAATACACAATAAAAAAAAAAACTAAAGGGTTTAAGAAGGGGAGCAAGCCCCCTCACCCCCCACCCCCCACACCCTACTTTAATATACCAACTCCAAGATCGCGCTACAGTGTAGGGAATGGGAAATTTCCAATTTCCACACTGTAGTTCACTGAAGTGCGATCTCGGAGTTGGTATATTTACGTAGCAGGGTTGTGGGGGGTGCAAGGGGGCTTGCCCCCCCTGCCTAAACCCTTTCTAGATGCTTTTTTTTATATACTTTTTTACTATTTCAAACGTTTAAGTGTACAATCTGTAAAGGTCGACCTTTACAGATTTGAACATTTAAGTGTTCATTCTAGTAATATAGACCCCTCTACTGTATAGGCAGTTAAGTGACCACTTAGAGAGTTGGAGAGAGTAATAGTTTTTATAAATTTATTAGGATCGGAGACAATAATCCAGTCTAGGAAAAAACCATGGTTAGCATTTTTGTCATATCAGCGGGGGTAGAGATGAGCTGAGAAAAAAAAAAAAGAGGTTTACCTTAGCTTTTTGGAAATCTGAAGTAAAGTTTAGCAAGTTAATGTTAACATCACCTAAAATTATTGTTTTGGTGTTTATGCTGTTGGCTATCCAAAATAAGAAATTATTCAAAATAGGAATATTTTGCCCAGGAGGGATGTACAGGACTGAAGTACATAAGCTTTTTGTGCCATTTAGTTTTAGAAAAGAGACGCTTATTTCTGCATTGGCACATTTTGGAATGAGTTTAGAATAAGGTGTGAGATTATTGTAATTTGGGTAGAACAGAGCAATTCCACATCCTTTTTGAGTTGTCTATCTGATCTAATTACTTTATACCCACATGCTAGAAATTTTGAGTCTCTTATGTTAGGTTTGAGCCAGGTTTCTGTGGCAGCCAGGACATTGGGATGGTTGTTTAGAGATCCAGGTGTGAAATTCTGTAATTTTATTTTTGATAATGCAAAGATTTAAGGTGAGAAAGTTTAGTAGTTTTGATTGGGGCTCAGTTGTTACATTGATAAATGGTTTGGGTGGAGTTTTTTTTATTCCATTTGTAGATGTAAAAAGCAGGAATTTATGATAAATTGTTTTTAACTAGTATTTAGTGTTTTTAGTTTTGGGGAGGTAATTAGTGCTAAGTTATATAAACTGGGAGAAATAAATGTCTGAGAAATTATGCATGTGTTATTTACAGAGTTTATGATGGTGTTTAGATGTATGCTGTTTAATGATAACAAAAGTTATAAGCGTTATTGGCATAAGGCAAATGTTTGGAGACATTATCATTTTGGTGTGAGCATTATAGATTAGGGTAGAAAATATACTAGGGAATTAGTATTATGTAATTAAGAAGTGTGTGATGTATGTGGGTGTGTGTGTTATATTTGATAGACGGTATCGACGTTTTGATTGGAAAGACAGAGTTCTAGGCCTAGGTAATAGAAGTATAAATGTAGTCACAGAGAGGGTGGTTGGGAATTGGGGATAGGGTAGGGGAATGGACTGGGTTGCACCTGGCCTCTAAACTTGCCCTAAAGAAAACAACTCGGTAAGGCAGGTCCTTGAACATTCTCTCACAACCATAAGAGGGCTATAGCTGAAGAAAATTATAGGTCTTTGCTTGTTATTATTATATTTACAGTGGTGATGCTAGGTAAAGAATAATCATATTACCTTGGCATTTGAGCTTGAATACCTGTAATGGTATAAGGGATTTGCAAAGTAAAGCATATACTATGTACAATAGTTAAAATTCAGAGGATAAAGGCAAGAATTTGCCCTGGAGATAACTATCATGACCATTATTTGTTAGCTAAAGCAATAGATCTAAGGATCCTTTTTGACTAAACTTATCAATTTAGAGAAGCTATATAAAATAAAAATTAGGTTGCAGCTAGGAATTATTCCTAGACACAATGTAAAGAAATGAAAAAAATAATAGGCAAACTACTATTTGTTTCCAGGGCTGTGTGCATCCTAACAATAAGATGGTATCACAGTGTACCCTGTTTATTCCCTACAACCTGCCTTAGGTTTAACTACACTAGAGAATTAACATTGCAAAATATACAACTGCAATACATTTATTTTATTTTATATTACATTTGTTTATCATGGAAGCCTGACTGGACAAAATGTCCTTTTTCACAGAGGCCAGGGGAGAAAAACTCCACATTTAAAAATAACAGTACAATACATATTCAACGTACAGACAGAAATGTTGATTCAATCTCAGATACAAGCACAAAATGAAAAATACATGTTATACATTTCGCGAATATAATCATATAGTCTAGGTAGGAATAAAAATAATAGCAGTACTGTGATTGAAGGTAAAGAAAACTAAGCTTAATAGGGTATACTATTCAAATAGAAAAATAACTGGTTGTGTTTGTTTAGCTGCCTTAAGACATCTATTTCCTAACCAGGGTTTGTGCAAGAGGAGGCCCAGGATTTAGATTGGTGTGATTTGAGACATTTTTTTAAAGTTGGAAGTCTTAATAGTTGTTCTGATATTTAATGGCAGGAAATTCCAAATTTTGGCTATGCAGTTTGAGTAAAGGGAAACTCCAGCTGCATTATTAGGTTTTGATACATTTAAGAAGCATTTGTTAGTGGAATGCAATACCCTGTTATTGGAGTGGTGTATTAGTAGATTTTGAAATACTGGCATTTTTTTCTGGCTGATTTAGTATTCAATGGGCAAATGTGAGTTGATTATAAACAAGTAGATTTGGTAGTTCAAGTCAAGATAGTTGTTTTAAAGCCAAACAATGATTGGATCTGAAATTTGATTCTGTAGAAAACCTTCCAATTTTATTATAGCAAGTTTCAAGTTTTGCTAGGTCAGATTTCTTAATATTTGTGAGAAGTTGTGAGGTATATAGTATCATAGAGATAAGATGGGTTTGTGCTATAGTGGCATTTGAAGATTTGTTTAAAATGTGATGATTTCTGTAGAGAGTTCCTAGTTTTTTGTGAACTTTTTTATTGTCTATGATACGTGTATGTCAAATTTCATATCATGGTCAATGACCACTCCAAGTAATTTTGCTTGCAAAACAGGAGAAATAATTGTATGGCTTGATGATGATATACTGAATGGTGGGTGGGGATTTGCAGCTCTAGTTGGATAGAAGAGCATGAGTTTTGTTTTATTAGGGTTAAGTATAAGTTGCACATTGTTTAGCCAAGATTCCACTGCATTGAATAAATGCTGGGCAATTTTTTTTTTTGAGTGTTTGTAGTGTTGGGGTGGCATAAATCAGGGAGGAATCATCTGCATATTGAACTATGGAGGCAAGTGGGGTGGCAGTATGAAGATTGTTTGTAAAGATAATAAAAAGGAATAGATCCCTGTGGTACTCACAAGGTTACAGGCTGTAGTGAAGAGAGATTTTATTGCCATTTTACAGCTTGCTGGTGATCCGTTAGATATTGCTGGAACCAAGTAAGTGCAGGAGGCTAAGTTTAAGTTCTGAGAGTGTAGTTAAGAGTTTAAAATAAGAGACATTATCACAAGCTTTGGACAGATACAGAAGGATTGAGGAAACTAAATTTCTAGCATCGCAATAGTGGTTAATAATGTTAGTAAAGTTAACAAAGGAAGTGGTAGTACTATAATTAGGACATAAACCATGTTGAGTGTTAGATAGAAGATTGTTGATTATTAGATAGTTTAAGATTTGTGAATGGATGCACCTCCCAACTATTGTAGATAATGGTGATAGTATAGCTGTCGGCTAGTAATTTCATAATTCTATCAAGTTTTCACCTTTATGTAGAAGGATGATATATGATACTTTCCAAATTTTAGGGACTTGTTCTGAAATGGATCGATTTATTAATATGGATACTGGATAAGATAGTGCTTCTACAACAGTTTTTAGATATACAGCAGGTAGATAGTCGCAGAAAGTGTAGTAGGTTTAAGCCTTTTGAAATACGTAACTATGGTGTTTATTGGGACAGGTTGGAAAGGGAAGTTATTGGAATCAAGCATGGGTACTATGCGAGTCTGGGTATGGGGAACAGCAATTATTGTTTATAAGTGTTAGTATGGATTCAGTGAAGTATCTGTTAAATTGTGAGGCTATGATATTTTTGGTATCAGTGAGTGTTGGGGAGGTAGTACCAGTTTATCCTGGCTGTAGGATTTTTTTGATGGCAGCCCAGAATATTTGTGAGTTTCTTTGATTTTTTGATTGGATACTGATATAGTCATTTATTTTGTCCTGTCTAATACATTTTTAGATTTATTTCATAGTTCTAGATATGTTTGTTATTTAACATATTCAGATAAAGCAGGCTGCATTCTCCTACATGGACACAGTAAGTGGAGATCCAACATATAGGTCATGCACTGCATCCACCAACAGATGAAGTGAAGAAATCTAACATGTGCACATAGAAGGAGCAGGTGCAGGAGTTCCCCCAGTGCAGCAGCTAGTATTATACTGTGCCAGCATTTCTAGACAGGATCACAATGATACAGAGACAAACAGCAATGAGAAATAGTAAATGTGCAGCTCAGGCCTCATTTTCCATGTCCCACCATGTCTTATCAAGTACACTCCACAGACTGTGCACGTGCATGGTATGGATGCTAGTACATAGCAAAATGAATCCCTAACAACAACATGGACCATGAATGTCAACTGTACAAAGAACAACAAAGAAACTGGTTAGTAGAACAGCATAGAAGAATGCAACATCATATGCCCAATGTCCCTGTGCAGTGATAAAGGGGAAGTGACTGGCAAGGTAACATAAGAACATTATCTGTACCCCAATAAAATGGATATTTAGGCAAAGTTGTATGAAAAGTATTTAATCATTGCTGATGACCATTTCACTGAAACCTCCATGGCCTGGATGATACAGTTTAATGGAGGTTTCACACATTAAAAATCATATGTTTTTCACAAGTGCTACAGGGCAAAGGTTTCTACAGAAATTAATAATGTCTTTGCCAAACTGGAGGTATAAAGGGATAGCTCATTGACTATGGCCCAGGGGACACAAGTTTGATTAATAGCTTGGTCATCTGATGGAGCTGGCAATGAGGATGTCTCTTCCTTCCTTGGTGGAGGGGGCAATGCCACTGTGGGTGGATTCTTTATTCAGTTCTGGTAGAGGCCTGGGCTGAGAATATTCAATGGTTTGGGTATATGGGATCCCCAAGGAAGCATAGCTGTCAAGGGGCCTGAATTAGGCATCATTAGCTGCCCAGCCTTCAGATGTAACATTGCCATGCTGGGAGATATAGCCAAGGAAAAAGCCCCATCATGACCTGCAGTATGATAGTTCCTTGCCTTGCCTTATCCCACTTGTAGATGAACAGTCGAGACAATACTGAGCACCTGCATGCAGGATTCAGATGCCTCCCTCCAAGCAGGGTTGTCCCAAAAGGGAGACTTCTCCCCAGTGTGAATCAAAAAAAGTACTTCCATAGCATGGAAGCATCCAAGGAAAGGAATGTCAGGGAGCTGGAACAGAGAAAATTGAAGCCTTTGGCAGTAGTGGACCAAAAAAAGATATTAATGAAATCTGAAAGCTCTTTTCAATTAGCTGGCTACTCAGATTCCCAATGAAGTGTTTCTTCTTACTTAAAATCCAGCACTATTTGTGAATATGTTTTGGGAATCTAGTGATGTGTTTAAGTTTCTCTGTTAACATATGCAGTTGTGTAAAATAGCAAAGATGTAAACACCCCATGGGGAAATAGTCATGAGATATAGCCCACATTTAAAATGAGGTAGATGACAGTTTATGTATAATGCTGGAAGTGAATTATGCATCCCATGTTAATATGAAAGCATTTGCATACATTATGATGTATCAGTGAGACAGAACTCATACCGATCCCACAAGCAAAGCAAGGGTCCAATTTACAGGCATTACATAGTAAAAGACACTGTGTACAGGCTGTAATCTCTCTCTAAAAGGTGCATTCAGCTTCAATCCAGTATTCAAACTGACACCATGTTTTTGTTATGCTTACCAGTTGTGTATTTTATGAATCTGTTAATTTGGATAGTTTACATTTTTTTACTATAATATGTAAAATCATGTAACCTTCTTAGATCATAAGACATGTATACATATAGTATCTATAGCATTGAATTCTTTAGACATGTGAGAAACCACTTGCTCTGTGAAAATTGTTTAATATAATAAATGTTTTATTCTGTGATTTCCTTTGAGCTGTTGTTTGTGCATTAACTTTTCAAAGTTTATTATTTAAGGATAGTGATGAAGTAAGCCCTTGTTGGCTTGCTCCTTCAGAGGATCAGCAAAGGGATCCTCAGAACTCATTTCTAATTGGTGGGCATTATTCAAGGGTTTTGGATGCCTGGATAAAAGACCTGAAGTTTTTAGTTCCTCCCTACATTATATATAGTGTTAGTTTGGCTGTTTATGTGACCCAGTAAGCACTGAGTAAGGAAAGATATTCTGGTTGGAGCTTACAGCATCTAGAGTCAGATCAATGCCACCTGCTGATATACTACTCATATGTGGGCAATGGCTTGGTGACAGGAAAAATGTTAAACATCTATTGTTATGGTGATTTCTACTAACAAATGTACTTTAACTATCCTTCCCTCTCTTTCTGTTGGAGATTGTGTGATAACTAGGGTGATGCATTTTAATTTTGTTTTAGAACTGTGCAATTAAAATAATAATTTATTTTAAATGTCCCAGTTGTATATATTTTTTTTACATAATAAAGAAAAAGCTATGATATAAAACATGCAGAAAGAAACCTAAAGCAATAAAATTGACAAGGAAAAAGATCCCATATAGTTGTTAAACTGAGATCCCATCTGCCTGAGTTGGTAGTAAGCCAGGTGGAAGTAAAAGATTCCATGGCTTTCAAAAAGAGGAGGGATACTTTATTAATATTTGCATTCATTTTATGCCATATAAAACTTTAAATCAATTATTTACACTCTGATTTTTTTACATTCATATTTAAAATCATTTATGAGTTATTAACACAAAATAACTTAAACAATTCTATTTCTTTCATTCTTTTTCTTTATATTTGCCATCTATTTCCTTGCTTTTTCTTCCAAATTATATTCTTATTTCTGGTAATACATCATTCTCTTCCACTTTCTTGTTATATAACAACATTTTCACAACTTTTTTTCACAGTCACACATATTGTCACAAGCAATACGTTATCCCTTTTAAGAATATAACATTTATTTACTTTATCATACTTCCCATATAAAATCATATTCATATTTAGACATTTAAATCTTTCTCATCTCAAAATTCTTTATTCTTTTTACAATCCAAAAAAACAATGTTTTATTGCTTCCATTCTTTCCTATTCTGAATCTCCACTGAATTAATTCCCTTAACATCTTAACAGGCTATGTTTTGTTTCCCTTTTCTTTCCTCAGATTACAATTAGCATCTCCTACCATCACTATTGACATATTTACTAACACGTTTTTAAGTTCTTCAACAACTGTTTTCTCTCTGTCATATTAGCTTATGCATAAACCAATATTAATCTTACAAACCTTTGTCTCATTCTCATATCATATATCACTACCCTTAATGGCACTACTATTGTTACATATATAAATCTAATTTCTTAATTTTTTTATAAGAATTCCTATTCCAGAACATGTCTCATTTCCATCATTTTATTCTTCTTTGTTACAGCTGGCATTTATCAAGAAAAAAACGAAATACTCATTTTTATTTTTTCACCATTCTATCATCACCAACCCTTTTATTTTTCATTTTCTTCTCCTAAATCTCTCACTAATTGATTTTTTTATTATCTTGTTCTTCTCCTGTTTCCATTTCTCCCCATTCTTTACTTTCTAAAATTGCAAATCTGTTATCTACCCATATATTAATAACCTCCCTTTGATGTGTTACTTATTCTCTAAGTCATCATTGCTTAACCCTTCCTCAGTATACCCTTCCCCTATACAACCTTCTTTTTCAACATCTTCGGTATACAAACTGTCCTACTTCTTTTCCTTTTTTTTTTTTTGTCATATGTCCCAACTACCCAAAGTGGCCACATCTTCACTTGTTAAAGTCTTGTACAAAATGATTTTCATCCTCACATAAATAACATGCTTTAGGTTTGCCCCAGTATCTAACAAATCCTTTCTTACCATACACAGTTATTGTGTTTGAAACAAGACAAATTGCCCATCCTCAACATCCATGGTTACCTACATGTCCCAACCACTAGATCATACATTTCTTTTATCACATATTTTTTTAAGTTAATGTACTTTATTACACAGTGAAAGAAAAAAGTTTTAACTCATGCTTACCCATATCTGAAGTCCTAAATTGCACATTTCTTTTCTTTTTTTATAGTCTCAAGCTCTGAAACAAATTGCCTTTGCATGGTGCTAATGTATTTCCTTTTTTCAGTCTCATTATATTTTTTCTAGCAAGTTAATGCTTTAAAATTTAATTTCACAAAAAATGTCAACTCCCAAATGAATTAATACTATTTTGTCTCTACTGTCAAACACTAGTGGCAAAATAACACTATCCACAATTACATAGCTGTTCACACTGCCTTAATGTATAGTTTTATTCTTACCACTGAATGTATTTTATCTGTCTACTGAAAAACTTTGCCCCCTCTCAATTCCTTCTTCTTTTTTTCCTTACTTTGCTGCATCTGCATTACTTCATTTTTTAGTAACAAAAAACTGTTGCAGAGGTAAACCCTTAAAACTGGCTACTCCACCAGCCAAGAATACCACCAGTGTTTACTCTTTCTCCAGCTGTTGTCTCTGTTTCCAGCATCTGGATTTCTTCCTCCTCTAACACTTTCTCTACCATGCCTCTGCATTGTGCTTCCTTTCCTGTCCTTGTTTCTGACTGGTTCATCTACCTGCACTTATGTTGCCTGTCCTTTAATTTCCAGCTCTGTAATAGTTATTCCATCTCCTTTGCCTTCATTTTGTACATTTTCTCCTGCTTTTCTCTCCATCTCTGCTGCACTCTCCTCCAGATTGGAATTTCTGGAAATAGAATATCAGACCTCTGGTGTCACCTAGCAGCACCAGAGAGTAGAGGAAGTTCTTCAGTGCCCTGGATAAATTTCCCCTAATCAGTATCAACATCACATGTAGTGAAAAGAGACCTTTGGTCTTATGGGACTAACCTACTCAACAAATTTAAATAAATAAAATACGCAAAATTAAGATTAAAAAGTGATTCACGTGAACGTTTTTTGCACAGATGAAAAAACACATACTAGGGCAAATAGATAAACATAAAAAACATGCAACAACAGAGAAATGCAGAGCTGTGGAAGACAGGAAAGTAAATATAATAAAGCATCAGTGTTGCAAAAGGACAGGGTGTTAGCAATACCTCCTGGTACAAACAATTTGGGAAGGAGATCCATATTCAGGAAGCTGTGCCACAAAATGCAATCTACAAAATATATCATGTAAGTGCAAATAAAAGTAAACAGATAAACAAAAATATACCTCACTAAGACAGTACAATAAAATTGTGTTGCTTTGAGGTCACACAACAACACAAAATACATCACAAAAAAAAGAGATACTGACACATACTTATGCACATGGCAGTGAGCATATTTTCTTGTGTTCAAAAGGTAAGAAACATAGTATAAATGTACACCCTTACAGACAGTGGCATAACCATACATAAAAAGAGCAAATAGACCATCATACTATGTTTAAACAGTAAGAACCCAACTTGTGTGAAAGGACAGAGTTTCATGTGCAGTAGAAAGGCACATTATAGAATAGCCTGGCCAATTTGGTCACACCTTGCTAAAATTAGTTTTTTTTTTGTAGTTACAAAATATGGATACCACTGTAAAAAGATATCTTTAATAAAGCAGAGAAATAACCTAAGGTTTCACAAAACATTAATAAACAATAAAAATTGTCTGAATGCAAGCTTGCATGGGAGTAATAATTCTGTATTAGTAAGAGCTTGCTAAGGGAGTGTTATGGGGTATATTTAGGAACACTCTCAAAAGGATGTGATGCTTATAGTAGTAAATAGCTGTAAAGAAAGACACAGAGTAATTACTGGTTACTGTATGATAGTTTTAAATACAAGAAATGTCAACATTTTCATTTATATTATTAATATTAAGCAGTTAAATTGAATATCAAGTGAAGGGACTTACCTTATTTATATAACTGTTGCACAAGTTGAGTTAATTTGAATACAATAAATCAGGCAGTAAGTAATAGATACAAACTTACTAGTATTAAAATGTTAATATTGCATAGCAAAGTATGTAATAGAGAATGTAGTTTATTTATTTTAGTTTTATCTTAATATTAAATGCATTATTTTGCTATGGTGGCAGTAGCCGTGTAAAATTGTAAGCTTCTCTTTAGTAATAAGGACAATACAAATGGTTTTATAAGTATATATTTTTAGGTAGTGGCAGTTTGTTTGACTGACTATGGTTATTTGTCAGCAGGTTTGTGAGGAGTGTGTAGTAACACGGAAAAAGCAGAGCAGCGGGTATGGCGTGAGTATTGGAGTGAAGGTTTATGGGGTAATGGATTACAGAGATGTAGGAGTATTTATTTGAAGTGTGCTTTTGACAGTGATGTAGTTGTATGACAGTGTTGTCCAGGCTCTGATGGGAGGTTGATATCCCAGTAATATTACTGTTGGGGATATCTGGTAGTGAGGAAATGGGGTAGCACAATACCTTACTAAGTCTGAGCCTTAGTAATAAGTTTGAGTCTTACTAAACCAGCTATTTGGATGTTGGTCATCAAATGCTTCATCTGTCATTTCAGACTTAGTTAAAGGAGATGCATTTGTAGTGAGACAGAGTAAGAGGAATGCAAATACAAGCTAAATAATATATAAATACATATGAGTTTTGCTAATCTACATAAAGGATGCACTTTCCTGAAGGTGACAATTGTATTTGTTTTCTTTTATTTTTCTGGATTTGTCCCATTAGGTCTATGTGCAGTAACTATACAGACCGATGGCATTATTTAAAAAGATAAGTACAAATTTGGGTACATCTGATACCTTTGAGCACTGAGCAAGTATCTAATGTGCACAAAAATTATAAACAGTTTGCAAAAGAAAGTGAAAAGTATTAGAAGCATCCCTGTTATTAAAAGAACATGTTCATTGCACTTAAGAGCTGTGGTTATGTATATAGTTTTAACACATCTTGGGCTTCTCAGTGATTGTAATTCATAATTGCATTTCCTTCTGTTAACTGCCTTTTCGACTAGATACAAAACTATTCATGTTTGTACTATCATGAAGGAAAGACAGACAGTCGAAAGGAAGGAAGAAGTGGACAAAGTGGAAGGCTAATTCAAAACACTGGAAGTTTGGTTGGAGATGTGTATGAACTCTTAACTGTATAGAGAACATTTTGCTGAATGCCACAAATTTATGGAAAATCTCAAGGTACTATATTAATATGCAAGTTTTCCCTTGTGAGAGTCTGCATGGTTAGGCTCAATCCCTCTTTAATTGTATCAGATTTGTTGCTCTGATAATTAACTTTGTTTCTGTGCTAACTGTACTAATCAGTAAATCACCCTGTAGCTGCACATTACAAACCTTTTTTAATCATTCCAAGTGTCTCACAAGCATTATGACCCATCATGTTTGTTTTCTGAATATTTCTTTCTATGGATATCACTTGAAAAAATAATAATCTGCATTTTCTGCACATTCCAGGAGAACTCATGAGCACAAAGGAATGGCTAATACACAAGAAATTGTGAAGAACATTTCTATACTGATGCCATACAACATAGCATGCAGGGAAGATATGACATATATTCTCAAACATACATTTATAATAGAAAGATAAATAGCTGACCAGCTATACATACATATAAATCTATGGTTTTCAAATATACACCAATGTATTACCAATTTTATACTCAGATGTGTGCACTTGTGTATGTGTTCCATCCCACCAACACACACAAAGTCTGACTGATATAAAAACAATCATTCAGACAAGAGCTGGTACTGGCTTCCAGGTAACATTGCCTTCATGATTCCTTGAAAAGAATTTTGTCAATTATGTTGTCATGTAGGATTTTTAAGGTGGCTCAAGACTAATCAACAGCTTAATTTCAGCTCTCCCAGTGTAAAAGTAGAAACTAAGAAATAGCTAGTAATTCTGCCATCTGGAGTAAAATTCAGTTGTTGACTAATAAGTACATTGTCTGGATGCCAGCAAAGAAGAAAATTAGAGAACCTGAAAGAAGATCAACTAGAAAAACTGAAGAGAAAATACTAATGGTGAAGAATCCTGTAACTGTTCAGCAAAAATCAGTTCAAGCTTCAACTTTGTTACAAGAGATGGCTTCCACTAATTTAGAGGGAAAAAATCAAATGTACTCAGAACCGATTAAAATAAATGAAACACTGAATGAGGAAATCAACTCAAATAAGAAAAGGCTGGAAAAAAAGTAGAAGAAGTTTTAAAAAGCTGCTCAACTGAACTGATAAAACTGTAAAAATCAGACGCTGAAATGAAGAAAAGGCTGGCTGAGTATAATACTTCTCAAGAAGAGCTATTTCAAAAAATTGAAGAGTTTGAAGACAAAGCACATAGAGAAAACATGAGATGTTCTGCTGTACCAGAGAAACTGAAATGAGCAGACTGTATTACATTTATGAACACACAAATAAGCAACTGAACTGGTATTCCATAGCAGGATTTGTTAAATAAAAGGGCACATCAAATTTATGCTCCAGCCCTGACCATGAGAAAGCTGCCAAGACCTATATTAGTTAAGATACACTCCTACAAGCAGAAAGAGTTGATCCTGGCAAAACTGTGGTAGAAGGTCAAAGTATTAAAAACTGGGGAAAGCAGAGTATTTATGGAAACTTATAATCCATTGTACACCAGGAAGAAGAGAAGCAGATTTATCCCGGCAATCAGGAAATGCTGAGAGGCAGGTGTGAGATTCAAGCTGCTGTATTCAACAAGAAGTGAGACAGCAAATAGAATGGGACACTCATTTTCATTCTTCTGACAGTAAAGCTCATAGAGACACATTGCCAGTGATACCTTTCCAATTTCCCAAAGGAAAATGCTTGAGAGACAGGAAAAAACACAGTAGTTAACTAGAGGAATCAAGAGTACCTTGGACTTGAACCAGAGTGTGGTGTTGGGAGATGGAGATGAACAGGAAGAAGACTAGCAACACTGAAACTGGTGAATAAAAGATTATAAAGCATCAATCACATTTGTGGCTGAGAAAGATTTGGACTTTTGTTGACTCTGTTAAACCTGTGATTGGATTGTAAAGCATATACCTTACTTTATATCATTAATGTTTAGAAGGACACTAAAAAGAAAGAAAAAAGTAGCTTTAAGTAAAACAATTTTGTTCTTAGTATTTGTATAAACCATTTCATGATATACACTGCATGTTATATAGTAAAGCAGTTTCATGTAGTATGTAGTCAGGGGTATTTTAAATGTGGGGTTAGGGTGAGTCTTTTCAGTGATTGTTGTATGTGATAAAGATATTAACGTAAACAATTACTTTTTTAGTTTTTAAAAATATAGGTTTCAAATGTGAAAAGAGAAGAAAGGCTGGACAAAAGCAAGTTTAAGTTAATATGCTGTTATCCTGGGCTGCTGGGGTAGGGGTGATGTGTAAAAGTGCACTGGTTATATTATATGTAGAGCTGAGATGTTTTCTCTTATTTTTGCATAGGTAAACATCTGGAATAATGCCATTGGCTTAACCTAAAAACAACTGTTTTCTGTAAGCAAGTAGACTTGAAATATAACACAAAATGATGAATGCCATGACGTTCCTTGCATATGTAATGACATATGTATAAAATGGCTTTTTTTTTTCTTTAGCAGAGATTCAGAGGAAGTCTACAATTGAAGCAAGTTATACATTCTGTTCTCTTCTGAATGAAATTAATAAAGATTCCATCGTGCATCTGCAGAGCTGTAAGCTGTTTTTTCTCATTGTTGGCTTTGTTTCCATGGAGACGAGCTAGGGGAGCACAAATAGTGATAGAAGAAGGGAAAAGCTAATAAGCAATTCATCTTGAGAGCTGTGAGCATTATTTGCTGAGAGAAGTGTAAAATTTAAAAGTACAAGGGCAAGCAGTTTAGTAAAAAGAAAGTTTGATATTACTGGAAGTGAATAAGTGATAGCAGCTTCCCTAGATGCTTTAATACTTCAGTGTATAATTTAGTTTTATTTAAAGATAGCCAGTGCACTTTTTTCTTAAGACTAAAAGTTAATGTTTTCTCAAAGCATATAAACTGTTTTTCATATCTGCGAAGGTGATAGAGATAAGAAACAAACTGACCACAGTCAGTGTAAGTGGGAGCACAGGCGGTAACATGCACTTTAGCATGTGCAACCTTAGGTTTAGGTTAGGTAATGCTCAGGGGTACAACTATCAATTTGGGCAATTGTTCCTAACTGGAGGGTTAAACTTCATTTTTGAAGATGTACATAGTTTTGTGTTTGTTCTAAGTTAATAGGTTATGGGGGGGGGGGTCTGAAAATGTATTTAGTTCTTTGTTTGAGGATTTTCATTAAAACAAAAAGTCTTAAAAAATGTGATATGGGTTCAAATGGAGATACCAAAAAACAACTGTATAAAAGATCAGCCTGCCAAATATTAGTGTGTGCATGCAACACAAAAGTTGGAAATACACACTCAAAAAAGTTGTCATAAATAATAGGTGAGAACAATAACTTCTTATCATAATGTCTATGCTGTCCATATTATTTTAGAATGTAAGTGGCCTTACAGTTATAGACAAAAAGGTAACAGCATTGAATTATATTAAGAAATGCAGAGTCCAAATAGAAATATTGCAGGAGACACATTTGGAAAGAATGACTCAGTGAATTTGATAAACAATTTCAGGATGGAATTTCAGCAGAATATGAGGGACAAAGGAAAAGGGAGTAATAATAATTGCTAAGAGAGTGCAGATAGTGATAGAAGAAGGGAAAAAGCTAATAATAGTAGATTTGTAGTACTAAGGGGCTACTAGCAAGGGAGGAGGATTACAGTGGTGTGCATTTATATTCCACCAAAAACTGCTAGTATGGAACTTAATAAAATTTGGGGGGCAATAATAAGCTTTCAGCAGGAAATATTATTTATAGGTAGGTACTAAAACTTGATTTGCAACAGTGAAAACGTATCCAGGGGACTTATAACAAAAAAAGATACATGTGTTAAGAAATGTATGAAAATATTTGGTATGGAAGACCTGAATTCAATAGTAGGAACTTAGAGAGAATTTAAATATTATTCCCCAAGATACAATAATTGGACTAGACTACATAGAAATTACATTTCACAGCAACATATGCATTTAATTGAAAGCTTTAACACATATCCAATAACTATTTCTGATTATGCACCTATAAAAACTAAAACAAAAATGCAAGGTAATGAAGTAAAATGAGACACTGGTGCTTCCCTATTTACTTGTTTTAAAGAGAGGAATTTAAGGAATGAGTAGTGGAAATTATTCAAGAGTTGTTAGGATACATAGAAATTTCTTCAGAAGTCATAGCCAGTGAGCAGGATAAAATGAAAATAGAGTTTAAAATAGGATGGAAATAAAAAGTAAAAGAGATAGGGTTAAAAAGTAATAGGAATTATTTGGATGGGCTGACAAAGATTAAAGAATTGTAGAATAAGGGGAATCTCACAGAAAAAGAAGAGGTACAACTGCAGAGTGCTAAAGAGAAAATAAAGGAGTATCTGGATAATATTCATGAGTTTAGAAAGATTGCTGTTAAACAACTGTTTTTCTAAAATAACTCCAGAGCACCAAAACTTTTAGCACATCGACTTAAGCAGCAGAAAGTAGAAAGGGTTGTTGCCAATCTTAGGGAGCATATAACAAGAAAAATGACCAAAGATTCTTTAGAGGTATTAGAGATTTTGGAAATTTTATGAAAATTTGTATAAAGAAGAAAAATATGGAAATCAAGAAAAAGCACAAATGGAAATATTTATGGAAGGCTTAAGTATGCCAAAGTTAGAGGTAGATGAGGCTCAACAATTAACAGTTAAGATAGGAGGTGATGAGATAGAAATGGTGATCTATAATCAATCTGTAGAAAAGTCTACAGGAACAGGTAGTATTCATGTGGAAGTTTGGAAGTTAGAAGGGAGGAAAGTGGTGCAGATCTGGAAGGTTTAATTTAACAGTATTTTAAAAGGAGGGAAACGCCAACATCTTGGAAGAAAGCTGTAGGGGCTGTAATACCTAAAGATGCTAAAGACCCATCAGACCCAGCTTTATAGAGACCCATTTCCATTTTAAACCATGATTATAAAGTATGTATGTCTATACTAGCTAAAAGAATGGCAAAGTTGCTAATAAAATGGATAGATCTGGATCAATGTAGTTTTGTGGAGGGGAGGCAAACATTTGGGAACATTAATAAAGCAATGATGACCTAGAGGGAAGCAAAATGTAAAAATATACTGCTGTTTGTGATGGGCCCTGATGCAGAGAAAGCATCCCACAGAGTAAGCTGGGATTTTTGAGTAGGGCAATGGAAGCATTTGTATTCCCTGATATAATAATAAAATTAATTAGGAGAATATATGATTGATCAGAGGCAATGATTAAAGTTTAAGGGTTCCTTTCTGATACGTTCTGCCAGATTGAGGAACCAGGCAGGGGTGCCTACTTTCCCCCTTCTTATTTGCTTTATATTTAGAACCATTGGCAAAGAAAATAAGGGACTCAGAAATTCAAGGATATAATTAGTATAGTAATCAAGAAAAGTTGGCTCATTTGCAGGTGACATTATTTTGTACCTGATAAATCCAGAAAGAATATATCTCTGTGTTGTGGAACATTTTGAGACAGGTTCACATCTTTTTGGGATATAGAATTAATGAAAAGAAAACAAAGATTATAGCTGTAAATTATGCACTCACACATGAGCTGGTTCAGCAATAGCCATATTTAAGGGGGCACAATAAGATGAAGTATTTAAGAGAATGGATTAAAAGGGCCTATGTTTTGGCAACTAAGGATATGTGTGAAGAGACTAAAAAGACAGAAAAAACTAAGAAACTATTATTTTTAATGCACTACTGTTAAGAATTTTTTCCTCCCTCTGTGCTGTATATATTCAAAATGTGTCTTGTGATGTACTATATATTCTATTTGTGTTTCTTGTGGAAGTTTTCTCCCCAGGCCTCCACTATTAAATGGGCTCTGCTTGGCATAGTGGACTTTCCTGGTAAACAAGTGCAAATAAATCAATATGAAATGGCAATCTCTTCATTATGGATATGGATACAATCAATAAAAATGTTTTCAATCTGTTTAGTTTTATATAAAGGCCAGGCATATTCTTTCAGCCAGAGGAGAAGATGTGAACAATAATTAATAAAGAGTTGAAGGAATTTATATGGAAGGGGAAGAGGGCAAGGGTTAAGTAGGATAAGTTTATCATTCCAATTGAACAAAATAGTTTAGGATTACCTGATTTGAAGGGATATTTAAGAGCTACACAATTAAGGCTCATATACATAGCACAAGCAGAAAGTTGTAACTCAAAGTGAAAAGGAAAGATTAGGATGAAGTAAGGAGAGAGTGGGATTATGGATGCAGATCCTTAAGGCGAATAACAACATTCACACAGAATACTCAGACAGTTCCAATAGTACTTGCAGCAATGGGTCTTATAAAAAAGAATCTACAATCATATTTAGATATGTTACCAATCCATGTAACTCCATACGAATTGCAGAAGGAGTCATTACTGGGCACATTGCGAGTAATGCAAAGAGCACTTTTGGCTGACAGATCAAAACAATACTAATTTTGTGAACTTTAATTGTATTTTTCTTAGGAATGAGGTCCATTTCTGTCGCAGTATTATTAGTATTAGAAACCCAAAAGATTTGGAGAAATTAGAAAAGGGTGAAATATTCATAAACTAACAGAAAGTATTCTAGGAACTCATTCAACACAAGAATAGAGAAAGGAGATTTAGCTAATAGATGTGACTGCAAGTAGAGATGCAAAGAATAGGCAAGAAGGGGATGAAACTTACTAGGGAAAACTGGCAAAGAAGCCAAGCAATTGGGAGCAAATAGTTACAGAGGGAAAGGTAATAGAATTGGATGAGGCCAAGAAGAGATTCAGACTGCAAGCTACAGACTGCCTTCTCTATCAGAGTATAGGCAAAGCGAAAGGGATGGGGGAATCCTAATTGTAAAACCTGCTCTAGTAGGGGGTTTAGTTGGATCTAGAACAGAAGATACTTACAAAAAAGAGATAATTAGTATGGCATATAAAATATTGCATGATAACTATAAGAATAATCAGAGGAGGCTAGAGAATATTGGGAAGAGAGACTGGATAAGTAAATTACAAGGGAGCAATGGTAGGGCATATGGATGGCTCCCAAGTATGGAACAAAGTCTAGAAGGTTTGGGATTTTTACTTGGAAGTGTCTGCAAAGTATTTTATAAACTCTAAAGAATTTTTCCTCAGGTAGATGGCAGATATTGGAGGTGTGATGGGGCAGAAAGCAGCATCTGGAAACATGTTTTGGGAGTGTAACAAGTTGTTAAATTTTAAAAATCCCTAACAGGGTACTCTCTCAGAAATACTAGGTGAGCGAATGAGTGTAAGTAAGGGAATGGTTCTTTCTAGCTGGGACACAGGACCTGAATTGTCTGGACATAGTAAGGCCTTGTTAAGTTTAATTCTGGTTGCTGCCAAAGAAGCAATTACTACAAAATAGAACTCAAAGTCTAAACCTACGTGATCTGAGGTAATAAATATTACAACTGAGATAAAAAAGTGGAAGTGGGATCTTTAGAAAAAGACAAGAAGAAAATTACATAGAAATAAGTGGAGATTGTGGGAGCAATACATGCAGAATCATGTTCTGGAGTGAGGTTTAATAGAAGGCAGGAATTGAACAGTTTATACGATGTTGGACTGATAGTTGTAAAAAAGAACATATGCAATGTATAATGTATGTAATTTGAAACGTGTTAACATGCTTTATATATTAATGTATGTTTGCCTATATCTTAAAAGATAATTTAATAAAGGTGCTCAAATAATGTTGTCATATAAAAGAGTTGTTTTAGCTAATCAAAACTGGAGGATAAATAACATTCATGTATAGCTTAAACACCATATTTACTTACAACATTCAATAAATTACACCATTAATGCTTCTGAAATATTCCTAGCTGCATGTTTATTTTATTAAGTTTTATGTTCTGTCTTGCTCACATAAAAAGCATATCATGTCCATTCTGCAATTTATGCAGCACTAGTGAGGTACAGTCACTACCTGACTTGCACCTGTACTGCCTACTAGTATCAGGATGGAGAAAACATTATCTCCTTTAAAGTACATGAAAAATACACAACAGTAACATTTAAAAGAAACCACCCTTTAAGCTGTATAGGTCATAAAAATAATTAAAATACATAAAGCAGATGCCCTTTACTGACCGTCTAAAAAAACTCCAGCTATACTCTGTGGCATATCGTCTACTCAGAGGCGATCTCTGCTTAGCATACAAGGCCATGTCAAACCCTGAGCTCGTAGACATGCTCCACCTAAAGAAATCCCAATCCCTCAGAGCCACATGCTCCAAGGATCTAAACCTTGTCATCACAATGAACAAAACATGTTGGAGGGATAGGTTCCTGACCCAGAGACTCCCCATACTCTGGAATAGACTGCCCATACATGTCAAGCAGAGCGCCTCCTTGGCCCTCTTCAAAGGGAACCTTGACGATTTGATGGGAGATAGGAAATTCACCCCGGGGATCACATCAGTCACCCTGCTAGACAGGGGTCCAGGGAAGTAAATATTGTGGGAAGATATATCCAGGGAATTGTTATGGCTAGGCTTGTATAGGCCCTAGGGCCGATAGCCTAGTACCAACCTATGAACCTATGAAGCTATATGAACCTATCATCCCATACTACACACAGTCTCCAATAGCTTTTTTCCTTATATCTGAAAATGGGCTGCCCTCAATGACATTGGCCACTTTATTGTTTCTTTATAGTTAAAAAGTATATATCCTTCATAATTTTCTCCATCTGCTGACTATTATTTTTCTAAGTGGGTGACAACTGCTCTGTATCCCTTTATTCCAGTTCTGTAGATGCATATGTACATAGACAAAATAACAAAATGTAAAATGTTTAGCAAATCAGTACTTACACATAAAAGTCTAGGTATCAGCAGTCCAACAAATGAATAAGTTAGACATCACTATTAATATACAGTAAATCAGAAAACATATTCCACTGCCATCAGATAAGTGGCTGGCTGCATAAAAGTCTCTTTAATTGCAATATTCAAGTCAAATAAAATTCAGTATTTTAATAGTTCAAACAGCCAACTATGATGCTTTACTCAGTCTTTAAACATGAGCCAAATGTTTGAACATAAATTCAAAATATAGTTCCTAGACATTAATAAGACAATTTAAGTGCAATATTTAATTGCTTGAGAAAGAATGACTATAATAAAATAAGGATCAGAAAAAAAAAATCATACCATGACTGAGAAAAAAATCTGGTTATAAAAATATTCTACATTTTAGTTTGCTTTAGATCTTTCATACTCCCTGGCAAGTATTCTGTTTAACTATAAATTGTACTGGCAATGATATTGATATGAACTGTTGGTGAATAACAGTGCGGCCAGGGTGGTCTAACAGAGTACTTTCAGAAAATTCTACAGCATACAAGGGCTCAGTTCAACTTCACTTCACACAACAAACATCAAAACATAGTTCCATACTCTCAAAATACTAGTTGCTAGCAGAAAAAAGCAAAAGGCCAAGCACAGCCAAAACAGTACATATAAACTTTAAGGGATCTTCAGCACAGCATACAATATATTTGTCTATAGCTTGTAGTAACCCAAGCCACCTGGTACTAAGAAATTTACCTGATAGTAAAAATAGCAA